>NC_032026.1:2102276-2149618 GCF_001865875.1 Lupinus angustifolius
GACATCCCCCCCCCCTTTGATCTCCATTTATTAATTTGAACATGTTTGCCTTTCTTAAATTAGAATCAGAGATTGAATCACTAATTGATGATTCCAACATAATTTCAAACCCATTTATCTCATGAATCGGGGCTTTAGAAATTTCCTTATTTCATCTCCTCTCATACACCTCCGTTTTCTACTTTCTTAGTGCTTTTAGTCTAAGATATGACATTATATGGGGATGTGGTTTTAGAGGTACCTTTGAATATTTTTTCATTTTTAAGATCCTCTCTTTATGTTGAAAATCCTTCATCTTCATTAATCCTTCAAGATTATCTTCCACTCCCACGTTGCTTATTTCATCATACTTAAGAGAAGGTGATTTCCACATATTGCTTGAATTAGTTGGTTGACCTAAGTTTATAGAAACACTTGCAGTTTCTTCTCTTGGCTGGGATGGATGGAGCTGGCCCAAATTCTCTATCATCACATGACCAACATGTGACATTAACTGAGCACTTAAAGGTAACAAGTGTTTGGCACTCACGTGTGTATCATGTTTTGGACTATTGAGGGGATGACATTGTTTTTTTATTTTTTAAAGCTAGAGTAAGTCCAAAACAAAGTTATCTCCCAGTCGTAGTCTCCACAAGAATCTAAGCACAGTCCAGTCTCTCTATCTTCTTGGTATTATCATCTACTCGAATGAAGTCACCAATAGTCTCGACAAGGAGCTTGAAGAAAATCATTCGACCAAGTATGTATCTGAACCCCCAAACATCTTATTCAAACCAGCCTCTCCAATCCTAATAGCAATAATTGTTCTGTTGTTAAGTATCCTCTAGCCAATAGCCTCACATATGACATATTGTCTCCAAATCACAAACATTTTTCTATGACCATCTCTTCCACCACTGAACCTACCCATTACAATGAGGCTATAAAATCTGAGTGTTGGAGAGATGCCATTAAGAATGAGCTTGCTGCTCTCAGAGAGAACAATACTTGGATCATAACCTCTCTACCCAACAATAAGAAAGCTATATGATGCAAATGGGTGTTTAAAATAAAATATAGGTTTGATGACTCTATAGACATACATAAAGTCAGACTTGTGGCTAAGGGTTTCACACAAATTAAGGGAGTTGATTTCTTAGAAACTTTCAGCCCTGTTGTGAAGATGACCACAATCAGAACCATATTTTCTCTTGCCTCTGCCAATAAGTGGCATCTTCATCAATTGGACATAAATACTGCTTTTCTCCATGGGGATTTAAAAGAGCAGGTCTACATGAGAATCCCTCTAGTGTTCATGTTGAGAACCCAAAACTTGTCTGCAAATTGCAGAAATCCATTTATGGTTTGAGGCAGGCTAATAGACAGTGGCATGATAAGCTCACTGGTGTCCTTATTCAATCAGGTTATTTGAAATCTACTACTGACTACTCGTTGTTTATTAAATCTTTTGATTCTAGTTTCACTGCCATACTTGTATATGTTGATGATTTAATCCTAACTTGAAATAACATGACTGAAATAAACCATGTAAAACATTTACTTGATTCTGAATTCAGCATAAAGGATCTAAGTTAAAATTCGTCTTATGAATGGAAGATCTGCTCAAGGTATTTTATTTTACCAAAGAAAATATACACTTGATCTCTTGCAAGAAATATGAATGATAGCTGACAAGCCATCTTCAACTCTTATGGAGTATTCTGCCAAATTGATTCATTCCAAATGTGGTGACCTCTTATCAAATCCTAGCTCTTATAGAAGGTTAATTGGTAAACTTGTTTACTTAACTCATACTCGGGTTGATTTAAGTTTTGCAGTTGGACATTTGAGCCAATTTCTCTCTGCCCAAATGATAAACATTTTGAGGGTGCAACAAGAATATTTAGATACATTAAAGGGACCATCAACATATGAGTTTTCTTCTCATCCAAATGTGATTTCAAGATCAAAGGCTACACGTATTCTGACTAGGGTGCTTGCATTGACACAAGAAGGTAGTGTCTGGATACTACTTCTATATAGGAAACTCACTGATATCATGGAAAAGCAAGAAACAAAAGATGATTTCTAGGTCCTCAACTAAGGCAGAATACAGAGTCATTGCCCTTGCTGCTTGTGAGGCCCAATGGCTTATGCATCTTCTTCAATACCTTGGGATGAGTCATTCTGGACTTGTTATAATGTATTGTGACAACCAATTGGCTCTATACATAGCTGCAAACCCGATTTTCCACGAAAGAACAAAGCATATACAGATAGACTGTCACTCTATGCGTGAAAGGATTTAGTTAGACATCATTCATTTACTACCAAATCCCACTACTTCACAAGTTGCATATAGTTTTACGAAGTCCTAGTCTCCTCAACTTTTCTGCAATCTTCATTCCAAGCTTGGCACGGTTGACATCCACATGCCATCTTGCGGGGGACTATTAGAAAGTGATGGCTCCCATTCCATCCATCTCGTCAATGAAGGAAACATGGGTTAAGATAAAGCTAAATGAAGAGTAGAAGATGTTATTTGTTTTTTGTTTTGTTTGCCTTTTTAGTCTTTGGGCTTTTTGGTTTAATAAGGCCCATTTATCACATTCCGTTTTTCAGTTTTTCAGTTTTGCCCAAGTAGTTAAGTTAGTGGGGTTAGTTACTCATTGACTTTCTATTTATAGGATTTTTCTGTTTTGCTTTTGTATCATATTTGAAACACTTCTATTACTTGTTAATTTTTTCTTTCTCTCAATAAAGGTTTCTTTATTCATTGATTTTTGTTTTGTTCCTCAAGTACAAGTTCACGATGATGTGCCATAGATTTAATAATAATTGTTTGTGTTTAAATATGATATATTGGGATTGTCTCCAACCAAGCTTTTCTCCAAACACTAAGCATGAATATGACTCTATGTTCATAACAATTCTTAAAAAAGAAGAACTTGATTCCTTTAGGCCGTTACTTCGTATGTAAATTTAGAAAACCTAAATCTTTTAAGAGAATCCTAATTTTTTAAAAGTATTCAAATGAATTATGAAATTATAAAGTTTGACTGAAAAGACCAAATCAATTTCTAGTTCTAGTTGAAAGATTGAATTCACAAACATAAATTAACTTCTTCTATGAATAACATGAAGAACATAATAAAAAAATAACATAAAGAGAATAATGCATTCACACTATTAAAAAAATATAAACAAATTCTACCATATCCCTACCAAAAAGGACTAGCTAGACATAGAAACCAACATAAATAAATATAAGAGAAGATAAACTACAAAGAAGACATAGAGATACACCCAAAATATAATCTTACTATCTATAATTCCTTCCCCTAAGGTGGATATATAATCCATCCTTTGATGTCTTCTCACCTATTTTTATAACCAATTTAGAGTTATCTCCTTTCTAAATGTTTTTTGAATGATTTCTCTAAGGCTAATTATTAGTGTTTACTCCTATAAAGTCCTAAAAGTATATGAAAAACCCAATATAAAGTTTTGTAATTAAGACTATCAAAACCAATTTGTGCTGCAATTTATTCTCCAACAATTAAACACCTACAAGCTAATTAATAGGAAAAATAAATAACTATGATAAGAGGATGTGTATATAATTTTCGATTTATTAGCTCAACCCTAAGAGTTAAGGATAATAAAACCCTAAAATACAACAACCATATATTTTATTTATTACTTTTTTTTCTATTATTTTTTTGTTTTGTCTAGCCACAAGTGTCACATAACTTGAACTAGAGTCTTATTTAATATGTTTAAATAGAAACAAACATATATTATTTAAATCAACTTTTGCTACATTTTCTTATTCTTTACTCAAAAGGAAGTCACCCCATTAATTATATAATTTGGTTGAACAAAAATCACTTCTCTAAAAAAAATCACTGCTCTAAAAAAAGTCACATATTTTTAAAAGTAAATAATACATTATAATAACCTTTATATTCCATCATATTTCTCATAAATCCTTTCTCTAAATAATAATAACCTTTATATTCTTATCATTTTTCTCATAAATTGTTTTTTACACTTTATTTTCTATATCTCTTCATGTGACATCAATATTCATATGGTTTTCTTCTTCTCTTATCCATATTTCCCTCCCCACATTCTATAACAAAAAAAGAGTGTGAGAATGATGAATTTTTTATAAACTATAATTTATAAAGAGTGCAACATAGTCTCTATGGCATTTGGATATTTTTATATATTAGTTAAAATTGGATTTGAAAAAATTGAGGGGACATGTAGTTTAAATAGAGTGTTAAAATAATGTATTTTGATTTGTTGGTAATTTTTTATTAATTAAGAAAACTAAACATAAAAACTTGCATGATTATCAACAAAAGTCAATATAGTGAATAAACAGTCGAATTTCTTAAACAATAATAAATATGATGATAAATATTTAATTTTTCTTATGAACATTAAAAAGTATTGGTTGGAAGAAATAATACCTAGTTGAGTGATTTCTTTATCTTAAATGGGATTAATAAAAAAATAGCTGTATAAAAAAGACAATTAGCAAAAACATTGAATTTGTAAAGTAACCATAGTAGAAGATAAATAATATAAGGTGGACAAAATATTGAAGTAGTTAGGATGTCTTGGAGTAAGTCTTTTCAATACATTCAATGCAAAACTAACTTAACATTATTATTGATTAAGAAATGTAACTAAATTATGAATACACTACTTCCTAGTAAACATTTGATTTGTTTTTAATTTAACAAGAGAAATTATGTTTAAGCCCATAAAAACAACTGTATTTAATATTTGGTGAAAACAATTATCATCCATAATAATTATACATCATTGTTTCTAACTAAGATATAAGGAGTAAGAATTTTAATATTGTCTTTTCATTCATATTTAATTATAAGTAATTTATAAATATAAATAATAAATGATATATAAATTTTTACATTAACAATATAAATTAAAATCAAAATCAAAGACTCATTTATTTGGCTTCAAATCCAATTTATTTTACTAAAAATTCCAATTTTTCATTACCACCACTTTCGTTTTTTTTGTATAATCAAGACTTTATCTCACACTGATTTCTTTCGAAATCTATAATTATCTATCTCAACAAATATTAATCACAAGAATCAAACAATTGATATTTTGATTTACGTAAAATAAAAAAAAGTCTTGCAACATTGAAACAACGTTTTGTTGATGATTTGTTTTTGAAAGCAACAACAAATAAGAATAGGAAAGTTCCAATTTTCATAAACTTCTTTTTCTCCCTCTTCTTTCCCTCTCAAATTAAACCAAATCTCGCATTTATTTCTTATTTATTTTTTACAATTTCGCTTTCAAAAATTTCTCTACATTTTCTGCGAACTTCTCTCTCTCTCTCTCATTTCACTGTTTCGATTTGCCTTCTTCATACATTGCTCCATAAACATAGGTTTGGCTCGATCTGCTACACTTTCCCTTTGTTTTTTTTTCAATTTGTTCGTTGATTGCGTAATTTTGTAATTAATAATGCGTTTCAGTTAATAATTCAGCTCCAATTTCGAGTGTAGTTCTTCAATTTTGTTTTTATCTGCATTTTGCTTTGTCAAAATTGCATTTTTGTTTGGTTCCTGAGAAAATCATTTAAACTAATACACCTTTTAATCTCACTATTTTGTTTAATGTAGTTTAGTTTAAGTGTTTAACGGAAATTTTCTCATAATCTCACCTTTTTAAACGTTATTTCACTAAGAACTGGCCTCTGGCAAAGGAAAAAAACTTTTTATTTTAGAAATACTTGTTCATATTATAGTCATTAGGTAAGCCTCAAGGCAAGTTTGCCTTGTGATCCGTAGGTCATGGTTCGAATCATAGATACAGTCTCTTCGCTTGCAAATGTATGATTGTGTACATTTATCATTCTTAGACTCCACTAGGTGAGAGGATCGTGCATTGACCTGCGATTTTATACTATAGTCATTATATTCCTCTTATGTTTTTGGTCTGATTTGTTGGATTTAGTTTTTGTGAAGATAGCATATCTCTGTTAAATTTAAGCTACTATTAGCTTGTATAAGCATAGTCACATGATACATGGTTCTCTTTGGTACGAGTGCGGGTACGTAGTATGCGCTATGTTACCTCGTCAAATATCGGTACGCTAGGAGTATATCAAGTAGGGTTTCTATAGCTCTCTCCACATTCGTTTCTATTGCTGCTTCTTGTAGGTTTGAATTAACTTTTGTTTCACCATAGGAGAAATACTCAATAATAAAAAAAATTCTTGTCTGTTGTAACTCATTCATGTAAGTGATGTACATTACCAATTTTTCTTCGTTTCTTTTACTTAAACTACAGGTAAAAATCCATTTCGTTCATTCCTTAAAGGGAATCAGTTCCCGAAAGGACCACAAATTGGTATGAGAAAACCAATTCGCAGTTATCTACCAAAACGAGAGAATTGTGTTTCAATGTGTTTGAGTTATAGTTGTGTTGTGCACTTGTGCTTATTAAGATTTTCTCTTGTGGCAGCATAGGCATTTAGGCTACTTAATTTAAGGGGTGAGGAGTATTGAGAACCAGCATGCAGTTGGCGCCGGGGGGATTGGGAAAAGGGGGAACAGATAACTTAAATGGGTTCCCTAGGGGAGGTGTTAACCAAAGAGAAGCTTTGGATGGCATGCTTGAAGGTAACAGTACTGCTGGTCTCTGTTCTGTCTCATTAAAATGGTTATTTGTAATCCTTATATACCCTTTCCACAACAGAGATTTCAATATGGTTTCAGGTAGCCAGCTTGTGTCTGTGTTGAATTGGATAAATGCAGTGCTTCCTAACCTTAATCTTCCCTTAGAAACTTCAGAGGAGGAATTGAGGTCATGGTTGAGGGATGGATTTGTATTATGCAGCATTTTGGACAAGCTGGCTCCTGGTTCAGTGGAAAGAGTAGGGCATCTTTCATTGCATCATATACTTATATACTGCTTAATCATTTTTAGTCTTTTTTTTGGTTTCAAAAGTATGCATATTGTAATATTATTTGTTTTCTAATTGTGATTACATTAAGTTAGAGCTTATTTATTTTTATCCAATTGTCTTTAGTCTTCTAATGAAATGCATTTTTTAACTTCAGGGAAACGGTTCTTTGGAAGAGTTGGTGGGTGTTAAAAGGTTTCTGGTGGCATTGGATGAATTGGGATTGCCCGGATTTGATTTGTCAGACATGGAGCAGGTATAAGAAGTTCCTTGCACACATTGTATTTTGAGAACATGCTGAGTTATGTCTTTGACTCCGTTTGGTCACGCTTGACTGGATAAATACCTCAATTGTCTTCGAGTTTAATATTTATGCACCATCAATGTAAGATTTTTTAGATGATAGGTACATTATCCACTATTAAAGATCACTAAGCTTTCTGTGTTAGTTATATTTTACTGTTTCAGTTTGTTTAAGTTGTTGTAACAAACTGAACCACGTGTTCATCCTTTAATCTCTTTAAATAGCGATTCCCTCTTTTGTATTTTCTCAAGAATTCAATATAAACTGCCACATTAAGAAGCAGTTACATTTTCTCTCTACGTTTTTCATTCTTCTCTTTTCTTAGCTACATTTACATGGTATCATGCCTCCAATGGCTCATGTCTTTGAAGATCTTGGTTCTTCTCCTCCTTCCATGCCTTCTCCGCTACATTCTTCTCCTCCTTCTCTCACTCTTCCTCTTCCAACAACAAAACTTACGGAGCATAACTTCTTAATATGTAAACAATTCACAGTTGCGGTTCTCACTTCTAATCGTGCCTTCCGATTAGTTTCTGGTGATGCTATTCTAGAACGATTTCTTATGGAAGATCGTCTTCTCTGTCGTGTGAATCCAGTCTACTTGAGCTGGGAAGAGCAAGATCAAATGATTCTCTCGTGGCTTCTTAATTCTCTTTCCACAGATCTCCAATCGAGAGTTGTTGGTTGTAGGCATTCATTTCAGCTATGGCGTGAAATTAGTGAGTATTGCAATGCTCAAACAAAATCCAAGAGTAGACAACTTAGAGCACAATTGAAATCAATGGTTAAAGGTTCAAGTTCTATCTCAGAGTATTTCATGAAGATTAAGGTAATTGTTGATTCTTTACTTTCCATAGGATCTCCAATAACTCTAGTCGAACACACTGATTGCATTCTTGATGGCTTACCTGAGGAATATCAAACTCTAATTACTACAGTTGAGAGTCAAGAAGATACTCCTTCAATCAATGCTCTTCAATCTTATTTGCCGACTTTTGAGGCTCGTCTAGAGAGAAATTGTAGCAGATCTATTTCTGATGCTCTCTCTGTGAATATTGTTGCTGCTTCTCCACCTAGTCCTGTCTCCATCAATTCGCAAATGCATACCTATTATATTAGGTCTCCAATTTCTCCTTCTGTTCCTAGGAGACGTAATGATGGACTTATTCCTACTAATTTTCATGGAAATACTGGATATTGAAGCAATTTTTGTGGTAATCGTGGTAGAAGAGGTGGTTATGGATCTCGTGGTAGCTCTGGACTACGTGGAAATACCTTATTATGTGAGCATTGCAATAAGTATGGACATGAAGTTTTGTATTGCTATTATGCTCCATCTGCCTATGGATCATATTACTATGGTGTTCCTCCTGGCTATGGTACTCCAGCACCAAGACACCACTCCAATTTTACTCCTCGTGCTCCAAGGAGTTTTCATCAGTATCCTGAGCCACACTTCTCACATCCAAGGGGATCATATGGTCACTATGATCATTTTGCTCTTGATTCTTACTTTAGACCTTCTCATCATGTTGCTCAAGGTCCTTCTGGTCCTCATGGATATCCTCCTAGTCAAGGTCATTTTGGTTCTCATTATGCTATGACTGCACCAGCTTCTTCTGGCAGTGCACCTAACAAGATCAATCCAGTGTGGTATCCTGATTCTGGTGCCACTAATCATCTCACTTCTAATCCTGGTCTTGTACAAGAGCCTAATGAAAAGTTCACCTTATATCAGATTTACTTGGGTAATGGTTCTAGTATTCCTATCTCTACTTGTGGCAATTCTAAGTTTAATTTACCTTTTAATCCTCATGTCTCTCTATCTCTTAGGAATCTTCTTTTTTGTTCCCTCCATCACTAAAAATTTACTTAGCGTTTCTTAGTTTGCACAAGATAACAATTGTTATTTTGAATTTCATCCTCATGCTTGTTTTGCCAAATCTCAGGCTACTGATCAAGTCTTGCTAAGAGACACTCTTACACCAAAGGGACTCTATACTTTTCATGATCTATTGCCTTCAGTATCTTCAAGACTGTCTTCTAATGGTTCTTCTCAGTAGCAGCCTAGTAGTAGTATTGTAGTTTTTCCCTTCTCCAAGAATAAATTTGTACACAATACTGTTAGTAGTGGTTCTTCCTATTTTCTTTGGCATTGCAAACTAGGTCATGCCAATGAAAAAGTTGTTTCTAATGTTCTTAGTCACTGTAATATCTCTCAAAGTCACAAGAGTGTTTTAGATTTTTGTAATGCTTGTTGTCTAGGAAAGTCTCACAAACTTCATGCTGCTAAATCCACTAATAAATATCCTAATCCTTTTGATTTGCTTTATGTTGACTTGTGGGGCCCTGCACCTATTGATTCTATAACTGGCTTTAGATATTATTTCTCTCTTGTTGATGCTGCTACTAGACAATCTGTTGAAATTAAAATCTGATACAATCACTTTGTTTGACATGTTTCTCACTATGATAAAGACTCAATTTAACAAAACTGTCAAATCTGTTCAGAGTGATTGGGGTGGGGAATTTAGACCTTTCACCACATATCTCACAAAGTTGGGTATCTCTCGTAGAGTAGCATGTCCACACACTCATCACCAAAATGGGACAATTGAGAGAAAACATAGGCATATTGTAGAAACTGGTTTAGCCCTATTAACTCATGCTTGTTTACCTCTAAAGTTTTGGGATCATGCCTTTCTAACAACTGTGTATCTCATTAACAGACTACCTTATCCCACACTAGGTCAAAAATCTCCTCATACCCTTCTTTACAACACTGTTCCTGATTATGCCTCCTTAGGAATATTTGGTTGCTCTTGTTTTCCCAACCTTAGACCATTCAACAAACATAAGCTTGATTTTAGGTCCTCTGATTGTACCTTCTTGGGTTACTCCCTCTCTCACAAAGGGTACAAGTGTCTCACTAGTGAAGGGAAGATAATCATTTCTAAAGATGTTGTATTCAATGAATACAAATTCCCCTATGCTACCTCGCTTCAGTCCTCATCTTCCTCTATACATGTTTCCTCACCAGAACAACTTCTAGTATTCCATAATCCACCTTCTGTTCCCTCACAAACCTTTGTCTCTGATTCTTCTCCTTCCTCTAGTCCATCTACCAATATCCCAATCAGTTCTCCCCATTTTCAACATAATGCAGATCCCGCTGTCACTACTACACCCATTGAGTCTACTAATTCTGAGGTTGCTGGTCTTTCATCTAGTGAGTCCAGTGTTGTTGTTCCACCCAGTGAGTCTAGTGAACCTGAGCCTATTCCTAGATCATGTCATCCTATGCAAACTAGGTCAAAGTCGGGGATATTTAAAACCATTTACCCTATGGTTTATCTAGCTCACATTGAACCAACTTCAGCTAAAGTGGCCTTGGCTGATCCTGTTTGGGCCTCAGCTATGAAAGATGAATATGATGCTCTTATCAAATCAAACACTTGGTCTCTAGTATCTCTGCCACCCAACAAACAGGTCATTGGTTGTAAGTGGGTATTTAGGGTCAAAGAGAATCCTGATGGATCTGTTAACAGGTATAAGGCAAGGTTAGTTGCCAAAGGGTTTCATCAGAAGCATGGTGTTGACTATAATGAAACTTTTTCTCCTGTAGTGAAGCCTATCACTGTGAGAATTTTACTTACTTTGGCTTTAACCTTTAACTGGTCTCTTCAACAACTGGATATTAATAATGCCTTTCTCAATGGCAATCTCACTGAAGAAGTTTATATGCAGCAACCTATCGGGTTTTAGGACAAAGATAAGTCCTTGGTTTGCAAACTCAATATATCCTTATATGGCCTCAAACAAGCCCCTCGACAGTGGTTTGAGAAGTTAAAGGCAACTCTTGTCAACCTTGGATTTAACACTAGCAAATGTTATAACTCCTTGTTCATTCACACATCCACTACTTACAAGTTATTTGCCCTAGTCTATGTGGATGACATTATTATTATAAGTTCTTCTCAAACTCACATCAGGTCTCTTATTAACAAACTCAGCAACACATTTGCTCTCAAAGATCTTGACACTCTTGATTATTTCTTGGGCATTGAAGTCAAATATCTCAAAGACAAGTCTATCATTCTATCACAATCCAAGTATATTAGAGATCTCATTGAAAGAGCTAATATGTTAGGAGCAAAAGCAGTAAACTGCCCTATGGTGTCTAACTGCGAGTTAACGAAGAATGGGTCTAACTATGTTGAAAAAACCCTTCCCTTTACAGGTCCATTGTTGGAGCTCTTCAGTATGCTACCATCACAAGACCTTACATAGCCTACTCGATAAACAAAGTATGTCAATTCTTATCTGCTCCTTTAGAAGAGCATTGGACTGCTGTAAAGAGGATCCTTAGATACCTCAATGGTACTCAATCTCATGGCCTTCACTTACAGCCAACCAATCCTGTCTCACCCTTGGTTCTTAGGGGTTTTTGTGATGTTGATTGGGCATCAGATTGTGATGATCGAAAGTCTACTTTAGGAGCCTGTATCTTTGTTGGACCTAACTTAGTCACCTGGTGGTCGAAAAAGCAGCAAACCATCTCCAGATCCAGCACTGAGGCTGAATACAGGAGCTTGACTCTTCTTGCTCAAGAGTTCATGTGGGTGCAATCTCTTCTCATTGATTGAAGTTCTCCTACACTGCACCCCTACTGCTATGTGACAATCTTAGCACGGTTGCTATGGACATAATCCAGTTCTTCATCAAAGAACAAAGCACATTGAGCTTGATTTCTTCTTTGTTAGAGAAAAGATTCAAAACAAATCTATTGCAGTTAAACACATCCTAGCCAATTTTCAGACTACAGATGTTCTTACTAAGCCTCTCTCTCCTACAAGATTTCTCACTCTTAGAAGACAACTTCAAGTCTCTAGCACAGACCCGCCTTAAGTTTCTCAGAGGTTGTATTAGAGATCACTAAGCTTTCCATGTTAGTTATATTTTACTGTTTCAATTTGTTTAAGTTGTTGTAACAAACTGAGCCACGTGTTCATCCTTTAATCTCTTTAAATAGAGATTCCCTCTTTTGTATTTTCTCAAGAATTCAATATACAATTTCAGTAACTGCCACATTAAGAAGCAGTTACAGTTTCTCTCTACGTTTTTTCATTCTTCTCTTTTCTTAGCTATGTTTACATCCACCAACCATGTGTATTACTTTCATTTTAGAGTCACATGAATGGTGAATGATGCGCTAAAAGTGTAAAATACACTTATAGTTTACATGCATAAATTATTTTCTGTCTGTTTATTGGAAATAGATTGTTTGTACCTTTGGCCACATCATGAAGGAGAACCACCGAGTTTTTTTCATTGTGATGCTCTAGTACTTTTTCATGGTTCAGTTTAATATTTACTTCAGTTGGATTTCTTACTTGGATGTTGAAACTAGTACTCTGCTTGTACTAGCTTCAGCTGGAGTATGGCTAATAAAAGAGTTGTGTTAATGAATGCCCCCAGGGCACTGTTTAAGAAATACAAAAGAAATTTAGGATTGAAAATCTAAGTGAAACACTTCTCGATATGTTAAATATCAAGCTTCAAGACAAAAACTTCATTTTCTCTTCCTCAAACAATGCCCTATAGACCCTTGTTAACATTCTCTATTTTTCTTACTACAATTAGTTTGTTCTGTCATGATTATTTAATTTTTTTGTATGACAATATATGTAGGGATCCATGGTACCTGTGTTGCAGAGCCTTGAGACTCTGAAAAATCATTTTGATTTTAATGCTGCTCGAGAAAATATCCCAAATTCTAGAAAGAGGTGGGGCCAGTCAGACCTAACACCCCTAGAGGAGACTGCTAGTTGCCTGAAGGATGCTCCAAAAACCCAACACACTGTTGACGGTTCTGTTGTAGCAGGTACTATGATCCGTAAAAAATGTCTTGCCCTTAATAAATTTGTTGTAAATATAAATTTCATTAGAGCCCAATGATGCCATGTGATCCTTGTACCCAATCCTACCCAATGGGATAGCTTGGTTATTGTTGTTAAAGTATGTTTCTGCGATTCTTACCATAGCATATTGATGTTATTTGTTATATTATATTCTTATTTTCTTTCTTCAGATGGAATTGCTTCCATAGATGGATTAAAATCTAATGAACTGTCCCAGCTGAAGCGAGGATCACATGTGGATCTTTCAGATGCTAAACTAATGGAATTATTAAATTCAAACAGTTCGGATGTAAGTCAATAAGATTTGTTTTTTGCTATTTCCTTTTCTTCTTGTGCTTACCATTCAATAATTCCTTAATATGTATTATGCACTAGTGTTCTCATGGTTAACTCATTTACGCATCTGATATATGAGTGAAATCTTTTTCTGCAGATTGCCTCAACTCAATTGCTTTTTAACATAGGAAATGGAATTGTCGGTAATATCTTTGAAAGGAAGAATGGAGATTTACCTCATGTAAGTGGACTAAATAGTAAATGCTTGTGCAGTAAATAATGCATAACACCATCACTTATTTTCTTATTCTAGAAAATTTAAATTTGACTGTCACTGAGAAGTGGTTCAAGTTACCATTTATTTATATGATTCTAGGCTCAGCGTGCAGCATGCATGTTGAGGAAAATTTTGCAAGTAATTGAGTTGCGCTTTTCAAATCAAGCCGAAGGCATGAAAAATGTAAGATTAACATTCTTTATGCATTCCCCCTAAAGAATATTAGTTATTATTGAAAAATGACCATTTTATTATGTTGCATGCGTAAAGCAAAACAATCTTTTCAAGGCTCGTGAGGAAAAGTACCAATCAAGAATGAATGCACTTGAAAACCTTGCGGTAGGGACAACCGAAGAGAATGAGGTATTTTCTGTATTGATGGATCTAGGATCGTGCCTTCCTGGCTTTTTATATTAAGGTTTGCTGATTTTATATTAAAGCCGACTCCACTTTTTACAGGTTGTTACAGGTTGGGTTCAGCAGTTGAAGGTGCACTTCTATCTATTGAAATAGATCCTAGGTTTTATTAAACTTTACTTATGCTATTTTCACTGTCATTGTTATCATTGCTTAAAATTTTCCCATTCATGAACTAGAGGATAAGTGCCTGGCATATTTCAGTTGCATTTTAGAGTGATGTTCTTGATTTGGGTGAACAACTGATAATTATCATGATAGTTCAAAACAATAATAACATCACTTCTATTGCTTGTCTCCAATGCAACAAAGGGAGAGAATTGATCAGACAGAACTAGTTTGTTGTAAACTTGTCTTCCAGTATGTTACGGAATTAAAATGGTTTATGAGTGACTATTACTTTATATATAATGAAATGATTTTATGTTACGGAATTAAAATAGGCATTCCTTTGTATCATTGTGGAAAAATAAGAATGATTTGATTTATATTATATTTAAATGTTACTTTTAGCTTTAAATTTTTTCATAACAGGTACTCTTTTCAACTTTCAACCCGGTTTCGATTAGCTAGTAATATGCTACAATCATTTGTATCATCAGTTTACTTTGCAGCTTGAGCAAAATAAGTTTGAGGAGAAGAAGAAACTGGAAGACCAGGATTTTACGGAATTAAAGAAAGAAAAAGTTCGTAATGAAATTGAAATTTCTACATTGAAGCAAGAATTGGAAATGGCCAAAAGAATGCATGGAGGACAGGTTTTGCAGTTGGAATTGCACGCTAACGAATCTAAAGCTGAATATGAGAAAAAGATACGGGAACTTGAGCGTCATCTGGCCAACGCAAGAAAACAAGTGAAGGATCTGGAGGCATTTTCAGAATCCCGATATTTCAATTGGAAGAATAAAGAACATGCCTACCAAAGTTTCTTAAATTCCCAACACAGAGCTATCCAGGTTTGCTTCCTTGTTTATGCTATTTGCTCTATGGTTACCAATTTATTTCTTGTGCTGTACGATATAATTTGATGCTTTATAGAAATTGAGAGCTGGGATGAAGTCCATAAAAAATGAAGTGATAAAAACAAAAAGAAGCTACATGGAGGAATTCAAGTATTTTGGTAAGATACAATGTTTAAAATTTTGCATGATTTATATTTTATTAATTATTTTATGATGAATTAGATGTATTTAAAAGATGGGTGTGCATATATAGGAACCAAGCTCAAAGGTATGGCTGAGGCTGCTGAAAATTATCATAAAGTTCTTGCAGAAAATCGGAAATTGTATAATGAAGTTCAAGATTTGAAAGGTTTGCATTATGTACTCTTTATATTAAAATCACTCTAATTGTGTGCCTTTGCTTGATTCGTGGCCTGATTTATTTCCTTTTTATTCTAAACCATTTATGAATAGGAAATATCAGGGTATATTGTCGAATTAGACCATTTCTTCCTGGGCAAAGTAAAAAACACTCAACAGTTGAGTTTGTTGGTGATGATGGAGATTTAATTATTAGCAATCCTCTTAAACCAGGAAAAGAAAGTCGCAAACATTTTAAATTTAACAAGGTTTTTGGTCAAGCAACAAGTCAAGGTACTGCATTCTCTCTTCTTTATTATTATTATTTACGTGTTATGGATTGCTGATATTGGTAGTACTTTTCAACTTAAATGTCATTTTTTGTTGTTGTAGAGGAAGTATTCATCGACACTCAACCACTAATTCGTTCCGTTCTTGATGGATACAATGTGTGTATATTTGCTTATGGTCAAACTGGCTCAGGAAAGACATATACGATGGTATGCATTCTATATTTTTATTACTTTATTTACATTGCTAGTGCCTGTGGTTCAAAAGTTTACTTTATTTGCTTGTGTACTAGAGTGGACCAAGCCTATCATCAAATTCAGATTGGGGAGTCAACTACCGAGCACTTCATGATCTTTTCCACATCTCCCAGAATAGGAGAAGCTCTATTGTCTATGAAGTTGGTGTTCAGATGGTTGAGATTTATAACGAACAAGTTCGTGATTTACTATCAAGCACCGGTCCTCAAAAAAGATATCCCTTTTCTTAGTGAATGTTCCTTGACCTTATACTTGCAAGAGCCTCATGCATTGGACTGACTTTTCTTAATCACAAATATACAACTTTGTATTTATTCTTAAACTTGCATGCTTATTGTTCATTTATGTATTGATTTACAACTATGCATATACAAGCACATGTATTAAATAACATAATATTGTCCATTAACTTTCTTCATGCTTCTTCATTTGCTACAATGTATGTTAGCATCATTATGTTTAAAAACAATATTGTTTCCTTGACTTGCACACACTTGGGATTTGGAATATTACCCAACCAAATGGGTTGTCTGTTCCTGATGCAAGTATGCATTCTGTGAATTCAATGACTGATGTCCTCGAGTTGATGAATATTGGGTTGACGAATCGTGCAACTAGTGCCACAGCCTTAAACGAAAGAAGCAGTAGATCACACAGGTCACATTCACATTTTCAAGATTTTATTTTTAAACGTATTTTCTTAATTGTGAACACACAAATCTAATTTAGTTCTTATAATCATGTGGCAGTGTTCTCTCAATTCATGTTCGTGGAACGGATTTGAAGACCAACTCTCTCTTGCGTGGATGTCTGCATCTTGTAGATCTTGCAGGAAGCGAAAGAGTAGATCGTTCTGAAGCCACTGGTGATAGGCTTAAGGAGGCTCAACATATAAACAAGTCACTATCAGCACTTGGAGATGTGATATTTGCTCTAGCACAAAAGAGTGCACATGTGCCATATAGGAATAGCAAGTTGACTCAGATTCTTCAGAGTTCATTAGGTAATTGTTTTCATTATTGGTATATATTTAAAATTGTCGTAATTTGGTTGAACTTTTTGGTGTTTTGATTGTGTCATATTTAATCATAAGTTCACAACTTACTAATTGGAATAGCTTTATCCCTCATATTTTTTAGGTGGTCAAGCAAAAACCCTGATGTTTGTACAGCTTAATCCTGATGTTGCCTCATATTCTGAAACTATAAGTGCCTTGAAGTTTGCCGAGAGAGTTTCTGGTGTTGAGTTAGGTGCTGCTCGCAGCAACAAAGAGGGAAAGGATGTGAGGGAACTCATGGAGCAGGTTGTTTATGTTTTTGAATGCGTTTTACATAGACTGTTGGTGTTTTAGTTGATGGAAGTGATGTCTATGCTTGTTATCAGCAAAGCACCAAATATCAGGATGTTGGTTTTTTTGTTCGTTCTGACACATGCCCCCTTACTCTTGTAGTAGCTAATTCACATGTATATATGTGCACCTCACTTATGAATCCCTAAATTCAAACTTGCACTATGTTTTAGTTGGGAAGTTTGCACCTGTGTGTATATGGTCTGTGAAGCACTAAACCCAATCACACTTTGTTTGGATTGTGAAATAATGTCGGGGACATGTAACTAGAAAAATTAAAATCTTCCCCTGCATCAGTTTACTTAGTATTTAAGAAGCAGGCCATAGTGACATTGGCTTTAGCCACAACAAGTAGTGTCTAATACACTTCCTCTCAGTTTTATCTTGTAGGCAATTGATTTTTTTCCGGTCCACAATGATACTTAATTTATGAAACAAAACCAGTTTGGCTTAAAATATACTGTGGTATCATTTACAATTTTGGACTGACGTATTTTGTTCTTGCAGGCGGCATCTCTAAAGGATACAGTTGCAAAGAAGGATGAAGAGATTGAGTGGTTGCAGTCACAGAAGGCTAATCACAATGGTCCAAAGCTTGGTATGATGACCTCAGTAAGGCGCAAGTTATCATCTTCAATGAGACATTCCATAGAGACTCCCCGACCCAGCACAAAGTTTTCAGGAGCAAGGAGCTTTGGAGTAAAAAAAGCAGCTTCGGACATGGACACCTGCTCAGAGTATAGTGATAAGCATTCAGAAGCTGGTTCTCATCAATCAATGGACGATTTCAGGAACAAGTCTAGTTCCCTACGGTTGGAACTCGACAAAGAAGATATCAATCAAAATTTGAATGCGGACACTGAACTCTTAGGATTTGGAGATGCAGATTCGGAGGAGAGATTGAGTGACATATCTGATGGTGGTCTGTCAATGGGGACAGAAACCGATGGTTCAATCAGCAGTATTGTGGAGTACACTCTTTTCCCTGAAGTTGAGAAGGCAGCTGAAACTACACCTGCTAAGAACACAACAGCAGACAGCCTTCCAGCCGAGAGCACGGAGAAGTAAGTTTCTGTTTCGTTCTCAAGGCTATTCTTGCATAGAATGATGTGGGTAAAAAGATAACAAGTAATGATTGCTGGGTACCATTTATATGCACAAGACTTGTTAGTTGCTACAAATCCATCAATATTTAAATGAGACTTGATATCAGTGTGTTTGATTGAATGCAGACCCATCGTAGCATCCAAAATTCCCAAAGCTCCACAAGACACACCAAAACTGCAGACAAGACCTTCCAGGCTATCATTGAATAGAAGCTTGTCAAAGGTTTCATCAAGTATGTATATCCAACTAGCTTTCCCCTGTATTCTAATGTCTCCAATTTAAGTCTGTAGTTTGATCTCATTTCTTTGCCTAATTTAAGCTGTTCTCTGACCTAATTTCCGTCGTCTCTGCTTCGTTTTTCGTATCTTGCACACAGGTCTTAGAAAACCGGCAGCCTGTAGCTCTTCTTCAGTGAAGTCCTCCAAACGGTCGCAATAACAGCTAGGATTCAACTTGGATGTTGTAGAGTACTTGTAGCAATAGGAACTTTTTATACATGTTAGGTGCTCATTCTATTACTGTACCCAAGTCTTGAGTTATATTATTATAGATCATTTCATCTTCAATCTGTGATTGAATGAAGTGATTGCAAACTCTAGCACTCTAGCTTGTAAGTAGTTATATTGAAGCATTATGGTCTTTCTGCCATATTCCTCAATCTGTGTTTTATTTACTAGTGTCCTTTCAGCTATATTGTACTTGTAGCTGACAAGTGATAATCATTAATGTCACAAACTCACAATCATCAAACATTGAAACATTGCATATGAAACTTCAAGCTTGAATAGTTAAAAAAACAATTTTGTTGATAAATTTGAAATATGTAGGCATGGCTGTTACAGATGGACACATTGTCCCTTCACTATTGTTCATAACTTACACAAATGTTGGTAAATTCACAAGGAGCTTCAATGTCTTCAAATTCCAATACCACCGTCAACATGATTTCACCTTAATTGGGTTCAAATCCTGAAAACAACCTCTCTAAGTTGAAATAAGAGGATCTTATGTTTTAGGGATATGCTTTTTTGGGTCCAATTCTTTTCATTTTGGACCTCATTTTAAAAAAAAAAACTCCAGCATACTCTTCCTACTTTCCCAAATGCCAAACTCCAAGCATTCTCTCTCAATCTCACACATGTCCTACTCTCTCAAACACATAACCCCATACCTCACCACTAACTAAGTCCTCATAATCTATGAAGCATGGATACCGACACGTGAGAGTATTTGACGAATCCGTGCTTCAGACCTCATAATCCCAAACTTTTTTGTTTTCATTCATTATCTTTAACTTTCTACACCGGTTAGTTGGGAGTGAAAAACCAATTCTGCTGCTGTTACTTATTTCACTGTTTTTATTTTTTATCTATTTCTTAACAACTGCCACGTTGAATTTGACAAATTTTTTAGTCAGTTTTTGCTTTGATACCCCAACTCTTTAAAAAATCGTTTTTAAGTCTAATATATTTACTATTATGATTTTCTTTTTTTTCAAAATCACTAAAGGATAATGTATGTTAATGTCACAGTTCTTGAGTTACTACTGCTATTAGAAAATTTTGATGATAAATTAATTATTCTCAAAGGACAGGGGTGATGGCATGGTACTTAGCTTGGAAAGATTTTTGACTGCTAATGTTCAACTAATTTTTTAGAATATATGTTATGCATTTGGAAATAGAAAAAATGTAGATATTTCTTTCTTGCAGGAACTATTGCTGGTTCCTTTTATGTTGAATTAACATTTGATTGTTGGGTGCAGGCACTAGAGATTTTTTAAGAGCAATATATTCATTATAATATATTGAAACATATTTTATATGAAATCAAAAAAGAGTATTTTGTTATACTATTTTATTAAATGATATGTGATATGTATATGACACTGTTATTTAACGGCCAACTAACAGCATAGGTAGTCAGTATAACATACATATATAAAATATGGTGGTTTGTGTAGGTACAAAAAATGAGTAGTAATTCGTACAATTTTATTAAAACTCATGGGAAGTCCATGTAATTTACTCTAACATTTATTACGAAACTTAAATATAAACTCTTTCAAACACAAGAAGTCTAATTCAAATACAAGTTCACTAGACTTTTCAACATGGGTCGGGTATGTTGGAAAGTACATAGATCGAGTATTGAATTTTAAATTTAGCTACGATATTTTCAATATGGAACTACGTTAGTCCTTTCATCAATACATATCACCTAATAGTTTAGCTACTATACGTACCATTAACTACTGTATGACTAGAAGTCTTTTGTGTATGTTAACAAGTTTAACATGTTACAAGACAATGTGTTTTTTCCCTCGTTCTATTTAAAGAGAACGAGGCAGTTTTTGGTTTTTTAACATAAATCCTTTGTTAAAATCATTGATAATATTTTAATTTTTATATTTACTTTTATATGGATCTCAAGACTTTTTTATTGGGATTTACTATCTGTCATTTTTTCAATAAAAAAATTTGTCCAGTAATTTTGTTTCCACCGCTAACTAGTAATTACCAATTGTGATGTGATTTGTGGGTTGGGTCAAGGATGATATTATGATAAAAATTTACATATCAATATTCTGATTGGTCAATTATATTTATATAAATAAATTGTAAAAATAATTAAAATAATTTAATTTTTTAAGTAGAATAATATATGGCCCGCTCATTTTAGTCTGTACAAAAAATAGACTAATCCAAACTCGTTCAAGTAACTCATTTTATTAGATTTTTTGGTACTACTAAATGTATTTTTACATTTTGGGTAAAAAAAATAATTCATTTTGAGTTTGTGGTTACCCTTCTAACAAGTATCATATATAGGAATCGAACTCTCGATCTTGGGGATCCAATGAGACCTTACTCTACTAGATGTTGGTATTATGTCGGATTCAGAGTAAGGTAAATTAGGTTTTTTGTTTCATAAAATATAAAAATAATCAACAACGCGTTGATCCAGTGGTGAAAGGCCGTACTAGATCCCAAAGTGAAATGTCTCTGAGAGCAACACCACAAATCCTAATGAGATTAGTCTTATTCAAAATTTGAGGATCAACAAATATATGTATAAAAATGCACTAAATAAGTAAATATTGTACAAGTACAGTTGTAAAAGGGGATATTCACTCTTAGGCAATTCATAGAACGATATTCAGCGCAGTCATAAACTCAGTCACTGCTTCTTTCTTCTTTCTTCCAAAACATGAATTTCTTCATATCTTCTTCTCAACTTTCCCTCTCATCAAGGTTCCACTTTCCCACTTTTTTGTTTTCCCTTTTCATTCATAAATTCAATTCCTTTATCTGTTTTCTTTCAATTCATAAATTCATTAACCTAGCAACACATAGCTTCTCTTTCATTTTATGTTTTATTATTTATTTATTTCAGAGGACCTTCATTTGGGTGCTATTCTAGACAAGAAATTTAAGTGTTGATGTAATTCATAGTTTAGTAGTTTTTTTTTTCAATTCATGAATTGAAAACTATTTTCATACACTAGAACAATTACTTGTGTTGTTATATAGTTAAGGGACTTTCAACAAAGTTTCTTAAATGAAATTGAATGTTAAGTATGTGTTATTGATTATCAGTATATAAATATGTGAATGTGTGTCATAATTTTTTTCACTTAATGATGCTATCTGTTGCATTTTCAGGGTTTTTTCTGTCCAGGCATTTTTAGCATATCTGCTTCTTGAAAGGGGATTTTGAAGAGTATATGTGAATATGTCTGGATGCAATAAATCGCCGAAAAGCGATAAACCTTCTATTAAATATCGGTCGAAACAATATAGGGGTTCATCCATTGAGGCTGATATTTCTTGTGTAGATTATAAGCCTTGTCTTTCCAATAATGAGAGTAAGAAAAGCTATAGGAGTTCTGAATTGAAATCCCATGAAATACTGAGCACCCCTCAGCTCATTTCGGCAATAGGCCGGATATGGGATTCGGCTAGTCGACCACTTTCGTTTTTCCTCCCTGAGGCAAAAGTGAATGAAGATGATCAAGGGTTCCAGAAAGATAAGATTTTTGATATCATCGATGAGAAAAGGAATGTCAGAACATTTATTTTCGATAACACTAATTACTTCCCTATTAGTTCAAGCATTGTGCAGGAAAAATTGGATTTTCCCAAGGTAACACAGAAGATGTCAGCAATTAAATCCTTTAGTGATAGCGAAGATTACGTTCATTTTTTATTCCAGAGATTTGGGAATGTGGGTGGTAACAATTCAAATAAAAATCGGAAAGATGTGCAAATTGGGAGTGGGGAAATTACATTTAGATCAGGAAATGTGTATTGGTGGATGAGTAGGAATGCTGCTAAAGGACTAGCAGATCATTTGAAGGTTACTGAACCCGAGAATACGAAAACTCAGTCTCCTGTGGATGAGGAATGTGTTTCAGTTGATACAATCACCCCTGCAGTGGATGATAAGAGTGATGAGTGCAATGCCGAAGGTCTACCACTATCTAATGATGCAATTCCGGAAACAAGAAAAGTTAGCCCTCTGTGTTCGGACTATTTCCTTCAAGCTGTGCCTGATACTAAAGCAGATATTGATTATTGTCAGACCTTGTCTTCTAGCATCTATGCAGACTATCATATTAACTATATAGATACCTGTAATAGTGCTTCTACGCTGTGCCAACACAAAATCGATAATAATGAATTGTTGGAAGTCCAAAAAAAACATTTCTTGGATGTAACGGATGAGGAACCTAAGGTTCAGATCTTCTCTGCAACCCCTCAGAAGCCTCAATTTCCCCTTGCCAAGCAAGAACATGCTTTTTCTGGGGCATTGGCTGGTGTATGTGTCAGCCTTTGTCTGCATCCTGTTGACACAGTTAAGACAGTCATTCAATCATGTCGCGCTGAACAGAGGTCTATCTTTTACATTGGCAAATCAATTGTTTCTGATAGAGGTTTGCTTTTATAAGAGAAATCATGTTCTTGTCGGAAACCAATGTAGCTTATATGTGTTGTCTTATTTAGGTTGCTTTCCCTTTTGAATTAAGTCCTACCTTAGCTGGCTTCTGCTTACATTTGATAGACTCATTTCAGGTTTTTCTGGGCTATATCGTGGAATTACCTCAAACATTGCATCTTCGGCTCCAATTTCTGCAGTCTATACTTTCACCTATGAATCAGTTAAAGCAGCTTTGGTTCCTTACCTTCCAAAGGTAGCCCTGTCTTTTTTCTATATTCAACCCATGTAAGTGGGATCATTGAAACTCTGTTGTTCCTTCTGTCTTATATTTTTCATTTCCCAGATTTTTGTTTCTGCACTTGGTACTATCTAGGTGAGAGAAACTACATGAGCTAAACGTCACTGGCAACCTTGTAATGCTAGATATCTTAGATGAGTTTGTGCCTTACTATAATTACAATGCTCTTACTAACACAACTAAGGTATCAACCTTCTTTTTCACAGGAGTATTATTCTTTTGCTCATTGTGTGGGAGGTGGTTGTGCAAGTGTTGCTACCTCTTTTATTTTTACTCCTAGTGAGCGAATAAAGCAGCAGATGCAAGTTGGGTCTCATTACCGCAACTGCTGGTATGCCCTAGTTCTTTGTACTTGCTTCGAGTACACCCGGCATTCTGTGTTTGTCGTGAACTGTATTCCATCATTCATATCTGTTAGCTTTTTCGGAAGATCTTCTAAATTTCCAGTGTCTACTTTCTATGTTTATTTTGAAAGTCTCAAATATTTACCTCGTGAGAGATCTTTGTTATGTCTGGGTAATAGCTCGGCCTCCAACTTTCGATCTCCCATGCAAAACCTTTTTAATTGCATTGATTTATCAGAGTATATCTCTGCAGGGATGCATTGGTTGGAATTCTAAGAAACGGTGGTTTCCCCTCCCTGTATGCAGGTTGGGGAGCGGTACTGTGCCGGAATGTTCCACATTCAATTATCAAGGTTAGTAAGTATTTCAACATTCAATCCTGATTTATCAATTACATTGCAGTTGCTGACAGTGACACTTGTCACCAAGGTGGATAGGGGGATGTTTGCATGAGTAATTGGTGGCATCCAATGTCATTAATTATTTTTCATGTTGGTGGCCAACTTTAACCGTGGGATTTTTCTTGTCTTAATATGAGCATATAGGAACTTATCATTCTTGATGCTTTCTTTCTTCTCGAACCTCCACTGTTGATATTCTTTTGTTATTGGTTTTTCTAAGTCCTACAGAAATGAAGGGTTAATCTATGACTATTTTCTGCAACTAATTGTAGTTTTACACATATGAAAGCTTGAAGCAAGTGATGCCATCTAGTATTCAACATAACACATTTCAGACTGTAAGTTAGTGTCTGCTCCTTGCTCTTTCTTGGCCGTCATTTTTCGTCTCTTACTTCAGTCAATGTGACTAAGATGATTTTTAACTTTCTGTAGTTAGTCTGTGGAGGAATAGCTGGATCAACTGCTGCTTTATGCACAACTCCGTTCGATGTGATCAAGACAAGGTTACAAACACAGGTTTGTAATCAACAAGCACTTCAATTATATTCACTCTAAGGGAAATATATGATTTTATAGAATGACAATGTGTTGCAAGTAACTCATGATATTTTTTGTGATGCTTAGTGATCCCTATAATTCTTATTGCTCTACTAGTGAAGTGGAAGTGTGGAACACGACCTTTCTTATTTCTGCAACTGATCTTTATGAAAGTATCATGTTTGTATCAATTATGTCGTTGTCCTTTATCATTTTCTAAGTGAACTTTGCTTCTATTCATCCTAAAATCTACAATCTATAATGATCTAATTTAAAACCACTCTTGTCTAAATCTGATTTTTTTCCTTTTAATTTCAATGACATTCTATCTTCAAATTAAATTTTCAAAGGAGTTAGAATATTGTATATGAAGGTGAGTCTCGACACAATGGTAAGATTGTTGCTTGGTTCAAAACCCGGAAACCGTCTCTCTGCTAGTGCGGGTAAGGTTGTGTACATCTCTCCCCATACCCCACTAGAACTTCATGCCCTGGACCGCCATATTTTTTATTTATTTATTTATAATATCGTAGATATAATTTCATTCTTAATGTATGCTTCTGATAGTAGTTAGTACACTGCAGGTTCCAGGGTCTAGAAACCAATATGATAGTGTGTTCCATGCCCTTTACAAAATTAGCAAAAGTGAAGGTTTGAAAGGCTTATACAGGTATTATTTTCTGAGTCGAGTCATCATTTATATCAGAAGAAAATGTTTGATGACAGAAATAGGAGCCACTTTCAATACATTTGGTCTATTCAAGTGTAAATTGCATGATGACATTTGTTTTTGGATGTTCTTTGCATGTATGTAATCAGGGGATTGACTCCAAGATTGATTATGTACATGTCTCAAGGATCAATGTTCTTTGCTTCATATGAATTTTTCAAGAGGATATTTTCTTTAGAAGAGGGTGTGTCTCAACACAACGGTAAGGTTGCTGCTTCGTGACATGCAGAGTTCAAATTCTAGAAGTAGACTCTCCGCTTGTCGGGGTAAAGCTACGCCATTGCGTACATATACAAAAATAGTGAGGACAGACAAAAACTTGGCATTAAGAATAAAAAAATTAGGAGTAGCAGCAGCACCACTCTCACTCCCTTTTGTAATGTAGGCTATCTAGTTTTATTTTCACATCTAATCTCTGATTCTGTTGTATAAGTAAATATGTGACACATATCTTAGATAATGTGTTTATAGCAATTTTCAATTTATGGTCATGTAATCTAGGAAATTTTCAGAAATCAAAAAAATATTAGTAGAAATGTAAACATTAGAAATAAAATGTGATGCTCTGTTTAGAGTTGCATTATTTGTGTGTCTGGGCCTCTGGTATTTTAAATGAAATAGTTGAATCCCTCATTATGCGTTTAGACAATATATATAATATACAAAATAATACCATACACATATATTACTTTATGTTTGTTGAGTTTTTAGAGCTTTTTATTTGAGTATGGTTTGGAAAATTTATTTGCTCCCAAATATTATGTATCAAAATCCACTTATTTTTTGGCTAGTTGAGAAGTTGATTCAACTCATGCCAACTTTACATTGTTTTCCTTATTTATTTTTTTAAATAGTCACATTTAGAAGTGAATTTGGGTCCAAATCAATTTCCTAAGGTGGGTAAAAAAAGGTACATTGTGAGATGTCAATATGGATCAAACTGACTTCCAAATTAGTTCAAAAGCAAGCTGATTTTGGTAAATAACTTTCCATTGACCCTTTACTTATTTACTAAAAATCCACTTTTTCCTGGGCCTATTTGGAAGTTGGATTGACCCGGAAAAGAATCTTTCCAGTAATGGAGATACAAGTTATTGATTTTACTTTCACATCATATTGTTTCTAAAGGATAAAATTGTTACATCATAAATTTGCTTTCCATACCAACTTCCTAATGTTGAATCTCTCTTTTTTAAGGTATTGTCGATAAGAGGGGTTGAGCTAAGCTAACTTTTCAACATACTTTTTTTACCTCCTTAATAAGAAGGAAAAAGAGGTTATGTTTGATGTGACAAAAAGCTCTAAAACTGAGAAGAGATCTTAGGTGAAAAATAGAACCATTCAAATGAAAGTGGATCAATTACATAAAAGGAAAGTGATGATGTAACAATTTAGGTGTTGAGAAGAAAAAAAAGGCACTTTTGGGTTGTACCAAATTTTTATATACTCAATAAGAGAGACCAACAAATTATTGGTTTTATTCCAATCCAATTCCCTTTATTTATCATTTCAGGTTCTTAATAAATACAAACATGAAGAGATAAATGATATAGATGTAAAGTATTTTCTCCCCCACTAATTAATGTATGAATAATATAAAGTATCTATTCCATGAACTTTCAGTAACTGGAATAAAATATATTTATTACAAAGAATGATTCTAACATCTCTCTAATGTGCTATCCCATATCAACTTCAGTCCATTTACAATTTCCCTTGTGATTCCGAGTGCGTTTTTCAGCAATACACTAACAACCAAGCCTTTATCCTATTAGGTGGGGTCGGCTATGTAGATCAAACAATATCATAATATTCTATCATAAATCATGTTCAATGACAAAACATTGATCTCTAGTAATATGTCGGCAAAATTCTTGATATATTTTCCATTTAATCACACTCTTGCAATAGGCGAAAAAGGCGGGTTTGGCACATAGGATTGAGGAAACCTTTTCTGAGGCTTGTTGGATACTTTCTTCTTTTCGGCTGTGAACGATTTGATCAAACGCTCTACTTCATCCTCGGTAAGCATTTTCAGCGAACTGCATTGAGTTAATGGTTGCTTTTTCTCGTGCCCGGAACCATTGAAGGCGGATGTCCCATGCAAGATGGCGACGCAGATGGAGAATGCTTGTAATGTGGATAATTGTGCATGAAAATCGACAGCATATTGCCCCTCTTCAACTATTTTCATGCTGAAGGTAGGATTGTTATCTTTTGCTCCCTATGTATCAAAGGGTATAAGAATTAGAGAAAACAATTACAATCTCATAACAAAGCAAAACAATAACAACACTGCAGAAACAGAGAAAGGTTTATGAGAAACACTGATATTGAAAAGCCTATATATGTCTAATGAAATTAATTCATTCACCAATCCTATAGTGAGTATCATATAGCTATTTTATACACTTGTCAACATATTATATCTCTCTATAAAAGAATTGCTAAACAAATAATGGGATGAATTATTTCATTGCTAATTTGAGTAATTATTCAAGCTTAGTATGGGGGATCTTCTTATCTACTGTGATACTGTAATGCAGTACTCCTTAAAAGATCAACAAAAGATAGCGATAAACGATAAACGGAATTTCACAATTTTATTTGCCTAAAATATATTGGGAAGTTCTTTTTACATCCACATTTTTAAGTTTCACACCCACTCATATTTTCAGATAAGCCGTCCAAACGGCTTTTTTTATTGTAAAAAACCGGATAGGCTATCCGATTTTTTTATACTTTTGGACAACTTATCCGGTAGGCATAAAACATAAAACCATGGGTGTGAAAAGAACTTCCAAATATGTCCTAAAAAGTAAAACTTATTGCATTTTGCATGGTTTGCTAGAAATCCGGAACACAACCATCTTCTAATAGTCACAGTGAATGGCTCCAAAAGAAATCGGAACTCATTTTCGAAACTGGAATACGAAAGCGCAGGAAGTTATTTGCCTCAATATCTGTACCCTAAGTAACTCAAAATTAAAATACAAAAGCATGTCATCTATTTAAGTCCCTTCAAAAAACAGTTGCTGTAAAACTCAAATTGTACCTGAATAAAAAGTTCCAGTGGCTGATGTTCCTCCATAAGAGGTTGGTCTTCAGAAAATTGAATACTCGGATTGCCTAAAAGAATAAGGGGACAGGCCATGTCCCAGCCACCACAGTCACAACCTCCACCATGTCTCAATCGATCAAGTAATGATGAAGGACCCTGGCTTTCACCAGTTGGCAAGCCGTGATTGCCAGTTGATATTACCACCTTCATTTGTTCCTCGATTTTGTTGTCATGGAGGCTCTTTCTTCTACTCTGATCTATTACTGTAGGACGTCCAATAATGTCGGAATACTCTTTCGCACTTATCTTATCCCTTCTTTTGTACTTCAAACTTTCTCTCTTAGAAAAAGGAATTTGCAAAAGAATGGCAGCAGTTTCAAGATTTGAATTCAACTCGGTGGAAAACAAAGGATAAGAATTTGATTGACCAAATTCAACATTGCTCGATAGAGGCTTGACTTGAACTTTACTTTTAATCGTAACATTCTCTTCATCTATCCTGAAAGTTTCTTCCTTCAATCCAACACAAGAAGCATTTAGAGTTTTAGAAGAATCTTGTTTACAGGAAGACCGTTTTTCAGATGAAACACTTTGTCGTGAGTGCGTAAGATCATACAACACAAATTCTGTCACCATAAAGTTGTTGTCAAATACGCTGCCTTCTAGTTCAGAACATAATTTACACGAAACTAACATTTGTGCCGCTACTGAGGAATCTTTGTCTAAACGATGGGATCCCAAATCAGAGGCATAGCTCTTCTTTATATTATCAATGGAGTGAAAGGTATATACCCAATTGAAAGCATTACCTGCTCTTGATGCCTTGGCCACGAACACATCTTCGGGGCACTTCACGTTGAACTCAAAACACGGCAGTCCGTGTCTGTTTTCCAACTTGAGATTACCATGCAGGTGAACCGGTGAAGATCCTATACCTGAATGCTGTATTTCTCTATTGATGAAATCCGAAATAATATCAGAATGCTTCGCTACATTAGATGAGTCATTTAGCAAAGAATTCTGATTAGTCCTGTTTCTTGTAATGTTCATTGTCTCATTTGATTTGAGCTGGTTAGCTTCCAGCATATGACTCACAGGACTTCTCATAGATTTTGACTTCACGAATTGATTCAGCCTTTTCCTGATAGGGCTGAATCGGGATTTTGGATACGCTCTTGATGAGCAATCACTTTCTGATGGAGATTGCGAGGAGGATACATCCACCTTAGCTGAAAATGACTTTTGTAATGAGTGAACTGTATCCTTTTCGAGAGAATTGTCATCAATTCGAGAACCAGCAGCAATATCACTTCTGAACTTTATATTTATAGAGTCTCTCCCTTTTACAACAGTAGAGCCTTTATCTCTAACATGTGAATCTATACAAATATCAATAAAGCCATTCAGAGAGTTCGGCTCCATTCTAGCCCTGCACCTGGAAACAGACGGGGAACCCAAGTTTGAATGCCGAGATATCACTGAAGATCTATGCCCGAATTCTTCTTCGTCTGAACCACATAAAGAGCCGACAATGCTACCTGAAAAAGACGTGTCCATGCCACTCTTCCTTGAAATTTCTATTTTTTCCCTTCCTCCCATAGAACTCAATTTCCTTATATTATTTACAACCTCTGAACTATGATACACGGAACCACGCCTCATTTCTATATTACCCTCCATTTCCAATTCATGAGGTCTAGAGAGATGGCTCTTACATGAGGAGCTGCGGAAGCGAGTAAAGTTGATTTCTGAAAACTTCCCTTTGACGGTAAAAAATTCGTCTTTCCCAATGGATTTTCCTTTTTTAGATATCTTCTTCGCATTGGAACAATATTGATCAGATGAAAGAACAGTGTTGGGACTCAGACCCACCAAAGATTTGTCATTGAGATCCAACTTCAACTCTTGTCCCATTGATGAATCCAAAACCCTGCAATGCTCAGAAAAACAACCGAAATTAATTTTCGGCAATGCAACAATAGACCCAACTCCACTTCACATAATCTGATTGCTACAATTAAACTGGTCTAAGAAGTACCCCAATGACAGTAAAAACCTACCATTGAGGATTTTTTGTTAACAATCTGATTCTTCTGCATACCAAAAAATAAATCCTATTGATCCATATAAAAAAAAGAATCTCTAAATCAACCAAAATGTGATTAAAGTGACACCAATTAGTGCTGCAAAAATGTATAATTTTATAAAAATAATAATAATGAAGTACACTTTGTTACCAAACCATAGCATAACATGATAAAATGCAAGAGAAAATAAAATAAATAGGAAAAAAGGAAAAAAAGCCATACATAGTGTAGAAAGTGTAGATCTTGCAGAGGTAGAGTGTATGAAAAAGAAACCCTTATAAGCAATATGAATGCAGAATCATAAATATCCAAACTTTGAGAAGAAGTCACCATGAAAATAACTTATGAAACCAACCCATTTGGTAAAGGGTCAAATCCTGGCCCATAATCAACTCATAATTCCAAAATAAGCCAAGAAAATCAAGTGGGTATAGAAGTTAGAACAAAAAGCAATGAACTTCAGCTTATTTCAATGAATCACTTTTAGTAGTAATAACAAGTGATGCCAAAAATAGAGATGTTAGAGAAAGACAAAAAGTGGGAATAGAGAGAGAGAAACATTGAAGTCTCTCTCACACGAGGAACAAGTTGTTGCTATTTGTTGTTTCCTATGGACATCATGGCCCTACATGTTCTTCAACCAACATCATATCATATCATATAATCTTCATTTCTTTATGTTTTTTTAAGTCATGATTTTGTATGAGTTGTTTATAGGTGTGAAGATGAATATGGTGTTGATGTTGAGTTTAATGCAAATTACATTTTCTAACTTTGTCTTGACTTAACAAAATAATATCATTGATATAAAAAACACAATCAACTTGGTTCATATATAAACATATAACATTTAATGTAGTATATCTTATGCTTGACTCAGTCATTTAATTTTCAAAATTCAACTTCAACTCCTTTTCTTCATAAATCAATGTTTTCAAACTAAACATGAAGTCAAATTCTGATTAGTCCTGTTTCTTGTAATGTTCATTGTCTCATTAAAATATTACAAATGTCTATTAATGAGTTGGTATGAGAAGATAAATTATCTCTCCAGGATATACTTTATTATATTAAGTTGATATTGTTTAATGTGAACCTTGTTGTTTATCCTTCTTATATATTCATTGTTAGAAGATTTCATTTATATGTTCTCTTTAAAATTGTTATTTTTATGTATATTCTTATTTAATATTTTATTAATTTATGTAAATATAATAACAATTATCAGTGTTACTAAACTTGAATTTGTCAATGGCTCAATCAGGGTACTGAGTAATCATTGGTTTGATCAATGGGTAAATGATTGGACCGGTTAACTCAATTTATTAAAAATTCTAAAACTCTCATAATATTAGTTAATATTATTTAATAACTCTATATTTTAAATTTAAAAACATTATCGTACTTAATTAAATAACCAACAAATAATATTTTATTATTATAAAATATCACAAATATGCTTTAGTTGCAATAAAAAGTGCACATAAGTTAGAATTAAATTAAACAACAAAACTTTTGATATAATATAAGTTAACAAATGACAAATATAATTATAAATAAGTTAAAAGTTTTTTCATCTCAAAGTGACATTGTTTTAGTTGTTTTTAAAAAAAATATTTTTTTGATTGACTTGAATGGTCCGGTCTAATCATATGAATCACTAATCTTAGGCTTAAATTAACTGAATCAAACCGAGTCAATCCAATATTTTTGTGCAAAATTGATTAAATGAGAAGCTTGAATCGATCAAATATTTGATTCACAGTTGAAACAATTAAACCGGCCAGTCTAGCCCAAGTTTTATAACAATGACCATTAAGTTTTGATCTTGTTAGAGTCAATTTATGTAATTGGTGCAACAAAATTATAATGTTCATAGATAAAATAGATATAGTAATAAATAAGAGCTAAATAAATTTTTGTACACATTTGGTGTATTAACCATCATTCATTATATTATTTTTATTTAAGAGTCGATAATAATTGAAAATAAATTATGAATGATACAGTGATAATATAATAAACTCTTAATATTATCAGTTCATACATATTTTTCTGGATAAATAATATATAAATCCATATATTTTCAAGAAAAATAGAAACGGAATCATAATAAAAACAATTAATAATTAACAAATTTGATAGTGGATCTTACCAAAGCAATGTAGCAAAGCCCGAGGAAGAATCTGACTAGAGAAAGAGAGAGAGTATTCTATGCGAAAAGACAAGTTAACCCTCCATTATCTTGGTGGACAACCTTTGTAATTTGGTCTTTGGTACTTAGTGAAAAAAGGGTAATTATGGAATTTAAGGATGTCTTATGTTTCAGTGAGAGTGGTTTTTATAACAAATCATTTATGTAATGGCTTTGGGAAAGGTGTATATGACATGTTAAGAACGGAATCCCACATTTAATAATAAATTAATTACGTAATAACAAGCCTGGTGCTTTCTCAACATTCATTAACAAATCAAAAATAGATAAATTTATTGTCTATAATTGTGTTCCATAAATCCTCTTAATATTAGATAAACATTTACTCAACATACTATATATACAAATTTGAAACTTATCATATACTTTACCACATATAGACAATGACATTTTTTAACGGCATTTATTTGTTGGGTGAAACAATCATGTACTTTTATCTATAAAATGACAACATATACTTGATTATATTAAAACTCTATTTGGTTGAGGGGAAAAATAGAAGGAGAGAGGATAAGAAGAAAAGGTAAGAGAAGTGATAAATTGATGAGAAAATTTGTAGATTTAGATAATTGTTTGATACAAGAGAAAGAGAAAGAAAAGTGACATTTTCTGTATAGTCTATAATACCCATGTCATATTAACTTTAACACTAAGTTATAATTTAAAATTAATTTTATTGCTAAAATTAATAAATACACATTTTTAAAATTTAATTAAAACAATAGCTACATATTAAATACTATTTTTTAAAAACATTTGCAAAATTAAGTATCTTTTTAATTTTTATGTGTTATTATAATTCTTTTGAAAAGGAAGATAAAATTGTTATTTTCTAAATTCAAACTCCTCATTCTCACTTTCTCTCGTAACTTGAGGAGAAGAAAATTATGATGGGATCCACCATAATTTCCCTTATCTTCCCTCCTATTCTCTTCAACCAAATAAGGAGAAATGAAAACTCTCTTCTTATTCTCTTCTCTCATATTATTTCCATTCAAAATCACTCCGACCAAAGGAAGACTAAAAAAAGAGTATAGCATTTTTTAGTTGATCAATTCGTGATCTTTCTTAAACATGTTTTCAAATGGTCAATCCAATTTTATTATCTACCTAACAAATATTTTGGTGATAAAAACAAATATGTCTCATGATATATATGTAACCTACCGTAAATGACACATTGAATATTTTTATACGCTTATAATAATATAACAAGAATCAAATCTTAATTTTAATTACATTCAATAACACTCTATCTTCAACATTATACTGATTTATAAATATCTTCTAATCATTTCGATATTCTTATATAGGTTTCTACTAGCCTCATCCACACACAATTTTATTATCTTTTAGATGATAGGTACTTAACTTTAATCTTAATTTAATCATTTCTAATTTTATCTTTATTGGTAGGGGTGTAAGTGGTTCTGGTTTAAACTACGAAACTGATAGAACCAAACCGAACCAACCGTAAAATGTGGTTCAGTCCAGTTTCACAGTTTGATTCAGTTATCTTTTTTAAGGAATCATTTATATTCGGTTCAGTTTATGGTTTTATAAATTTAGAAACTACCGAAACCAAACCGAACCGTATGTTAAAGAAATAGATATTAGTGAATAATGTTTTATTGTTGTTTAAATTCTTCAACCAATTTTGTAGTTTAAATTTACAATTTTTATGTGAATTGTAGTATTATATATGTTACTAAATTATTATTATGTAAATATTATACATGTTATTACTTACTAAATTGTTTCCTAATGTCTTGATGATTTAGAACATATCTTCCAACTTTTGTAGTATTGAGTTTGAAATTACATATACCATGTATTGTTATATACTTATATATGTTACTAATTATGAATTGTAAACCAACACGTTGGTTCAAGTGGTACATGTTTGATTCACCTTAAACAATGTCTCGGGTTCGAGTCTTGTGGATGAAAAAATGTCCGCTGGGAGAGTTAGCCCCACGTACCTGTGGATGTTCCCGGCTCGGACATGATTACCTCCAATACAAGGATACCTATGGAAAACCAAAAAAATTATGAATTGTAAGGTTATACATGTAACTATTATATGTTTTACTAATTAATATATATGTTGCTAATTGTATTGTTATATGTTACTAATTATGGATTGTATTATTATATATATGATAATTCACTTTTTTTCTCTATAAATTATATAATTCTTATATATGATACTAACAAACAATTATGAGTTTCAATTTTTTTACTCATCCATATATGATTCATAATAACAGTAGTAGTATTTTTCTCTTTATGGACAAACAATATTTCTTATAATATGAACTTTCAATTGATGCAAAAAAATTATAAAAAAATAATAGGTAAAACTGTGGAACCGAATCGAACCATTCAAGAGTGGTACGGTTCGGTTTCTATAGTTAAATTTGCGGTTAAATGCGTGGAATCGAACCATATGTTATGTTTGGTTTGATCACTAAAATGCACTAAAAACCGAACTGAACTTTTACACCCCTATTTATTAGTAACTTTTGTTTTATTGACAGCGATGCCCCTTGATCAGGACAAGGCTGGTAAACCTTTATCACCGGAGGTGTTGATAAAGAAGTGTTGTTTCACTACAGGCATGGAGGGGTAAAGGTGTCAATTCACTTAAGGAACATGAAGTAAAATGAAAATAGTTGCATGTGCCAATGGAATCTTAAACATGCTCCTACATTATTTTTATTCTTGTAATGATATTTCAGAATCTCACAATCAATAGAAGATCATGCACATAAATCAAACTAAAAATTCAGATCATAAAAAAAGTGCACAGACATGAATCCAAACTACAACAAATATATATATATGCATTAATTTATTTATTTTATGTAATTTTAAAATTTACTTTTTTCAATTAAAGGTAGAAAAAAATGACCTCATAACATAAATGATTGAAACTCTACTCTGAATATCACACACAACAGCAAAAATGTTAAAGGACAAACAATACATCACCTAAATTGTGGATTGCAGAGAATTTCTGTGGCATGCATACTTATAATAACATGATGACATATGTCAAATTAGTTAAAGCTATACAGAAAACCAACCCTTTGTAGAACAGAAACTACACAATACACATAAACTTTTGCTATTACAACTCCTAAAGAAACAAAATATACACTTAGTTAAGGGTAGAATATTACTAGTCAGCATTTCTCTTAGCTTCAGTATTTTCATCTTTCCTGGACTTGCCAAATGATTTCTGGGTTTCCAAAACAGGCATATATGCTTCACTTGTCTTCTTAAACATGTCATTGGCAGACTTTTCATGTTCACGAGGACTCACCAGCTTCTTCTCGACATTTTCAAATTTTGATGTGGCCCATGGCGCGGTTCCTACACTTTTTTTAGAATTTGATCCGTCTATGGTAAGCACAGACACCGCGTCACGGGAGGCATACCAGGAATTACCACAGGCAATACATTCCAGCTGAACAAGCAGAGCAGCAAATTAAACAGTCGTAAAAACACAGATGACAGTTTTGGAAGAAAAATGCGTCTTCGTCACTTTAGTACAGTCTCTCTTATTGAGTCTCATGTAACACTGCTTTTTTTTTAAATGAGATATCACCTAATAAGAGTGTGTTGAAGCTTATAAGAGAGAGAGTGTGTGTGTGTTAAAGAGAACAGAAAAAAAAGTATGGAGTTAACACTCATCAATTTGGAATTCCAGATATCAGTAAAGGAAAAGGATCATCTCACATCACCTTTTTACACCTACTTTATAAACTATTGATCAAAAGATTTTTCATTTGGAAACAACAATTGTAGATGATCAATAACTATAAAATAGGTGTAAAATAGTACGAGGGAAAAAGTGATTTGAGAATATCATTATTCATCAATAAAAAAATCAAACCTGATATCGATCATTATGTCCTGCATGTATGATATCCCTCAAGCCAACCTTAGTCTCCATGCATCTTGAGCAGCGGGCATCCGTCATCTGTTTCGGGGAAAAACTGAGTTAGCAGACATCTCCACACAATTTAACAGATAAAGATGGGGGTTAAAAATGACCTGTATATGCTGTGACTCATCAGGCTCATTCTTGGATATTTCCTCAGCAGTCAAACCCTCCTGGAGTTCAAATGTTTAGTAGATAACCATAAGAAACCACACAATCAACGAGCAGATTAATCTTTTCAAAGGTGGCGTTAAAAAGTGATGATATAAGTCATTCATAACTTTAGTTATTTTTCTTCTATTTCAGTACAAACAAACAGCACATGTGGCTTTTGAAATCATCTCCTAGCATTATTCTAAAGCACAAGCAACGTTTTAAAAGTTAACTTCCTAGAAATTTATGAAAATCTTAAATTGGTTTTGAAGTACCTTGTCCTTTTAGTAAGTAGAACTGACCAACAAAACACCGTCATAAACAAAATAAACACAAATAGGACCAACTTCCTAGAAATTTATGAAAATCTTAAATTGGTTTTGAAGTACCTTGTCCTTTTAGTAAGTAGAACTGACCAACAAAACACCGTCATAAACAAAATAAACACAAATAGGACCAACTTCCTAGAAATTTATGAAAATCTTAAATTGGTTTTGAAGTACCTTGTCCTTTTAGTAAGTAGAACTGACCAACAAAACACCGTCACAAACAAAATAAACACAAATAGGACCAAAACTTTCAAGTCCATGGCTTCTTGAACGTCAGAAGTTCAAATGCAATGAACTATAGTACTATGTTTATCATCAGTTCATCACACACTCCACCAATGTTAACAGTGACTTAACCCAATAAAGATGCCTCCATAAAATACAAAGAAAACAAATCATAAGGTTGAATGTAGGGTGGTCAAGAATGTTCAAGATAAGGAATTTTTTTAAGATCTTCCACTAGAATCTACTGATGCTCTAATCCCCAATAGATACTATACCTTCAATTCATTGGGAGTCATATTTAATATTTTTGAAGGTTCCAACTCTCCATTTAATAGACGACGTGCTAGCACTGCATTGTTCTGCAAAGAATCCAAAAGAAAAAGGAGAACAATAAATATAGGCAAGCCATCATTATCGCATCAGTAGATATGCGAAGTACAAACATATACAACGTGATTTGTGAAGCAGAAACAGCAAACATTGGTCGTGGTGATTGAGAAAATATCACCATTGTTACAGCAAGGCAGGTTTTTGTTTCTTTCTCGGTTTTTCCATTATTTGAAGATCTACGTGTTTTATGCTAGTTTATTTCATTTGAATTGAACCCCAGCTAACTCAATAAGCAAATCAACAAAATGTGAGTGGAATTGTTGTGGTAAGAGTCAATAGTCCCCAAAACAAATTCACTAGGTCCTATACGAAGCAAAAAAGAATTTGGTTATTTTTGTTTATCTGATAAATTTAATGCGGTCCAGTTGGAGGGGGGAGTAAACATGCTTTCAAGATTAAAAACAATATATAGCTTTTGAAATATAACTGATTTCACATCGTGACTAAGCATCAATGGATCTGACTAAAGTACAATTTGGACATAATCACAAATATGAAGAAATAACTAACACAATGAAATAGTAAATAAAGCAGTCCATACAAAGCTGCAAACTATCAATTCTAAAATTATAATCAACAATTCACCAGCAATCATATGACCTATATATGACATAGTTAAGACTTAAGACTGCCACCATCATATCAGACTTCTAATCACCACCTTATTAACTTTCAATAGATAATATAAACAAAATTCCATACAAGATTTTATTAGGTAGTATAAACAAAAATCCATACGAGAGCAGAAGTACTGCCTTATGCAAAATGAAATATACAAGCAGTTATGCAGAAAAGCAGCTCCTGACCTTGAGATTAAATACTAGTTGCCGTAACTTTTGGTTATACTTCTGATAATCTGATGAAAGAGTATCATGTGAAGCTTTTTCCAGTGCAACTACAGCTGGAACAGCCACATCTGGCCAGACAAAAGACTTGGAATTCTATACAGTGAAAAAAGTGAACATTGAATCACAATAAACTTCAAGGGAAAGGAGAATAAATAGACGAAGGTGAGAAAAAGGAAAAATCATCAAGTACCTTCTGACCCTTGTCTTGATGTTCATTTGCTAATTCTAAGCTTTTGTTATTGCTTCCAGAGTTGATTGCACCAGAGTTGCCATTTCCTTTCTCTTCCTTCTTTAGGCTTCCATCACAATTAAACATGTATTGAACGCTTTGAAGCAACTTCTCCAAGCCTTTGTCACGATGAGTATCTCCCGTTAGTGCATTGAGATCCACTAATATGCGATAATGCTCCGAGGCATTATTTACACAACTCCATGGTGTTTCAGGTTTCAGATGTTGGTCACTCTTATGAATTGATTCATCCTCCCTTGAAACATCGAGAGGTAAAATACTTTTTTTCCTTAATATCCTTTTATTTTTTGTTAGATCTTCCTGATCAGCAGGGGCTTCTTCAGCTTCGATGTCAGGTAGATCACCCAAACGTTGAAGGGTTTTCTGAACAAGCTCATCAATTTCTTGCTGTTTACCGTCCTCATAGTCCTTATCAGTTAGCTTCCATAGTTTCCTTTCTACCGTGTCATACACCTTTTGCACAATAAACCCAGGATTCTGCTTACGATTTGGGAGCTGTTTGTGTATAGGAACAAAATGCACCACACACTTATGCATGACAGATTCTGCAGGAACCTCATCACGGTGGAAACTATAAAACAGCTCCCTTGTATCATTTGATTGCCAGCTGCCACCACCTTTTCTTTCTGCTTCTTCAGGACGATAAAACCACTGCCCTGTAACCATGATGCTGCCACTTAGAAGCTGTGCAATATCCTGAGAGCAAAGCAACTCCAAAAATCAAAAGGTGGAAAGAGAAATGAGGTATATATTTTGCAGCCAGAGAATAAACAATCTACTCTCCCATGTGAAAGAAGAGAAAAAAGAAAGGGAGCTCCAAACACTTCATATAATAAGTGCAGCTCAAGCTGTTTGACAACATTGTGTTGCATACATTACAGAATTGGCAAGGGCAAATTGACATGCTAACTCCAGCAAACGCATGTGCAAAGATTTCCAATAGGAGAGGTCTCATATAGGTTCTAACCGATTTAACCGTTCAGTCGGACTGGACAGTGTCATATATATTATAACCGGTTAATGATGGATGAGGATTGAGATGGGAGAGAGTTTCACGGTTGATTGTAACACATTTGTCCAACCGGATTTTCAGCGGTTTAAAGCAAACAGGCTGACTGAACGGTTTTCTGACATTTACGAAGTTATTCCCCTATCCAGTTTACGTTGGACCGGCCAGACCATCCGGTCTGATCCAAACAACCTTGAAATATATTATGCACATAAAATTCTGAAGCAGAAAACATGATCATTAATGAGAGTAGATTTTTTTTTTTTATTCCATGTACTTCAAATAGAATTTATTAATTCTTCATCCATGCATGTACCATGATGGTCACCACAATCAAGTAAATGCTGCCTGCTTAGACATCAACTGTCATAAAACTTTAAATTCTAACAAATGTTCAACAATATATTCAACATATGGAAAAATTAAATACTTCTCAAGGCTTACCTTAATAATTGCCACATAGGGCTTTTGGTCCTTATCCTCTGGCACAAGAAGAACCGGGTCCTCCTACAGAAACAAAATAAGTCAAGAATAAGAGTCAGTAAGTTGCATGATCAAAAGAAAAATGCAACATACTTGTAAGAGAAGATTTTGGGAACCAATTTCAATAGATGACCATTAACCTCACAGGCAATGCCCATTGCCCAAGCCAATGGCTGAATCCCCAAACCACAGTTCAGTATCAGTTGCCACTTACTATATTACAAATGCAGCAAGTAGGCATTTTCAAAATGACTAAAAAACTACATTGACATTCAATGAAGAATCAAAGAATGGACTACTTTTCACAGTTGACCTTTCATTTTGTTATGCGCCACTAAAAAAGCTCTGTTTGGCAAAAATATATTTTTATAGTCATAAAATTGTAGCTTGTAACTGTCTAATTACTAATTACCTAAAATTTGTTAAATGGTGTAAAAGGACAAATAATATTATATTAGGTTGGAGTAAAAATATAATTTGCTAAAATAAAATTTAAAGGCTATGAGTACAAAACTTTAATAATGTAATAGCCCTAATTAAAGTGGGAGGGGGAAGTGCATGAAACTCATCTATATTTTATGTCTTTTACTAGTAGTAATCCTAAACTATTTTTCTTCATAATTACTCGAACTTTATCCGTTGCTGAAATTGGTGTTGTATAAATATATTATTAAATTACTAATAAGCCAACAAAAAATCATTGAAATCAGACTCACAATACAATACAACAATGCAGGTTAAATACTCTTGATATCAAGAGTAAACCGCCATAAAAATACAAAATTGATGGAGAAAAAGGTAAATAAATAAATATATTTCAAAGTTAAAAGTGATTAATGCATGAATGTTGTTGCATATATAAAAAAATAAAATTAATTTAAAATTACCAATTTTAAATTAATAAACCATTAGAATTTTTCATTGGTATTAATTTAAAATTATCAATTTCACCACCATTTCAACTTGAAGGTTTAGGGTTTAGTTCCCTACCTGCAAATGACATAAAGTTGTAAACTTTTTCCTAAATTGGGTAAAATTAGAACTAGGTTAACAAGAATAAGAAATGGAAAATACCAAAGTGTATTGATTTCCATCGAATTCGAATGATTCAAAGTGCTTCCTTCGTCCTCTTCCTTTACCAGAAGCCCTAATCGATTCACCAATTGGTTTAGCATCTTCCTGAACCGGTTCCTCTTCATTTTCATCATCATCATCATCATCTTCTTCTTCTTCTTCAGGATCTGTTTCTGCTTTTTGTTCTTCATCATCATCAAAAAGCTTCAATCTCTTTCTATTGGGTTGAAGCTTGGAACGAAATGAAGAAGAAGAATGGTGAGTGGAACGACGTCGTATTGGTGAATCGTTGTCGTCTTCATCGTCACTTATAGCAACTTGAGTGAAGCGTCTTCTATTACCCATTTGATTTGGAATACGTTAACTACACAACAATCTCCATTCTAAATTCTAATCCTACCTATTATATTATAGGACCAATATTCATATCAAGTTTTTTTAAAGGGTATAGTTATTTTTTTTTTTTTGTAGAAAGGGTTCATGATTGTTTTAAATGGCACAACCAGAATAAAATATATCATCGGATAATTAAAATTATGAAATGTGTTATCTTATTTTATTTTGAAATATTTTTTAGTAAAAATAATTAAATACGATACATTTTATGATTTTAGTTAATATGATAATTTATTTTTTGATATGATGTGATATTTTGTTATGTACCAAAAAATGACATAATTTTTTAAAATGAAATATATAAAAATTAAATGTTCAATACTAAAAAGTAAAAGATACGGGTCGACAGACTCGGAGTGACTGCCGACACACTAGTTAGTATATAAAACTCATACATGACAGGTGATTGGTCCATATATTTTTTATTTTATGTTATTGTATACTTTTTTATATAATAGCTAATGAGAAAGAATAGGTTTGTAAAAATTTACAAAAAGAACAAAGATGATAAAATTATAAGTTTATAATATCTAAAATTTTAAAAAATGTAATACCCATATTCATATGTGTAATAATATAGTTAAAAAATGTCTTCTAACAAGTTCAATTGAGTGAACATTTTAATATATTTACTAAAAAGAGTAATGTATTTTATTCTCTTTTCTAAAATTAATCATATGAACAAGTTTCTAATTCTCTGGATTTTGGTAAAATCTTTTTATAGGAAATGATAAGAAGTGTATGGAATTTAAAAATATATTTTATATTGAAAATTAAATATTTAATATTGTGAAAATATTAAATAACCAATGTCCTTATGATACTAATTATATAACCATTTCTTAATTGAGTTACTCAAAATCAGGGCATCACAACATGCTAGCAGAATCTACTGGGTGAGTGAGGTAACCAAATTCTTCAATAAACTCTACTAATTATAAAATTAGGCAAATTTACTTTAGCCGTGCACCTTGACTGAAATATTACAGTCTTGGTGTACCTTTTACAAATATTACTAAAGTAATGTATTTTTTAAAAACTAGGTAATGATATTGTCGAGTTTCTTATTTTTTTTTCTCTAAACATCACAAGACTCGGCAACCATGTTGTAGAGTTTTTAAAATATACATGTTTTATTAATCTCGGCAACCACAATGGAGTTTTACACTTTTTTCACTCAAAAGTCGATAATGAGAGTGGAGGTTTACTTTTTTTACATATTTTATTATACTCGGCAATGACAATGGAGTTTTTTTTTTCTTTACCTAAGGAAAACTCGGCACATTGGATGGAGTTTTTAATATATTTACTTTGTAAACTGCAACTCGTCAATAGCATTGGAGTTTCTTGGACACTTTTTTTTGTCATACCACTTTACTTTTTCTTTCTTTCTTGAAACAATTTCTTAAGACTTTCAATATCAACTGGAGGTAGCAGTAGCCATGTTGGTAGTGCTATAAACTATATGTAAATTTAATGTAAATGTGCAACCAGTTCTATAGGCTTATAGCGTGCTTACTATATGCTTTTATTCAACTGTGAAGTGATGAATGGTACTTCCACTCATAGCAAAACACTTGATGGAGCTCAAGTCAACTAGGGTGTTTGCCTTCCAAAAGTTTAGGTCCTACCTAGTACGTTCTAAAGTTATAGTCCATACTGATCACTCAGCCCTAAGATAATTGATGAGTAAGAAAGAAGCCAAGTCACGTCTCATCATATGGATTCTCCTTCTCCAAGAATCTGATATGGAGATTGTTGATAGAAAGGGAACAAATAATCCAATTGCAGATCACTTATCTCGGCTTGAACATCCAAGTGGAAAGGGGGAGGACATATCTATTGATGATTTCTTTCCTAATGAGCAACTCCTCCTCCTCGACATTGTAGAGGCACCTTGGTATGCTGACTTTGTCAACTATTTGGCCAGCAAAATTCTTCCACCTGAAATGACACCGCAACAAAAAAAGAAATTCTTCTCAAATCTGAAGAAGTATATTTGGGATGATCCTTACCTCTATTGACTCTGTGGTGATGGTATTTATAGAAGATGTGTTCTAGAAGAAGAAGTGTAAAAGATCCTAAGTTGTTGTCACTCTGCCTCTTATGGAGGTCATGCCAATACTTCAAAAACAATAGCAAAGGTATTCCAATGTGGTTTCTTTTGGCCACCCATATTCAGATATGCAAGGAACTTTGTTCTCACATGTGATTCTTACCAAAGGGTGAGGAACATATCAAAAAGGCAGGAAATGCCAATGAACCTCATCCTTAAGGTGAAGATATTTGATGTATGTGGAGTTGACTATATGGGACATTTCCCTACTTCAAACAACAACAAATATATCTTGGTGGCAGTCGAATATGTTTCTAATTGGGCGTAGGCAATTTCATCTCCACACAATGATGCTAAAACGGTCATCAAACTGTTTACCAAGATCATATTTCCAAGGTTTGGGGTCATGAGGTTGGTTATTAGTGATGGAGGCTCACACTTCATTGAAAGACATTTTGAAAACCTCTTGAAGAAGTATGGTGTTTCTCGTCGAGTTGGTACCCCTTACCATCCTCAAACAAGTGGTCAAGTGGAAGTATCAAATCGTGAGATTAAGAGCATATTAGAGAAGACAGTGCCTAGGAGTAGGAAATATTGGTCTTCAAAGCTTGACGATGCTTTATTGGCTTACCGTACTGCATATAAAACATCTATTGGTATGTCACCATTCAGGTTGATTTATGGTAAGCCTTGCCACCTTCCACTGGAACTAGACCATAAGGCATATTGGGCAATCAAATTGCTAAACTTTGATCTGAAAGTTGCTGGAGAAAAGAGGAAATTCCAACTGCAAGAGTTGGAAGAAATGCGGTTGGATGCTTATGAGAATTATCGTACTTACAAAGAAAGAACAAAAAGATGGCATGACAAACACATACTCCGCAGAGAGTTCCAAGTAGGGGAACTAGTTCTTTTATTCAACTCCAGATTGAGGCTCTTTCCATGGAAGCTAAAGTCTAGATGGCGAGGTCCGTTCAGAGTCACCAAGGTTTACCTTATGGAACAGTTGAGATATGGAACGAGGAAATGGGAAACTTCAAGGTGAATGGTCAACGTTTGAAGCATTATCTAGCAGATGAGCGACTAGAGAAACAAACAAACATAGCCATCTTGGATCATACTTGAGCTACAAAGATCAACCATCAAGCTAATGACGTTAAACGATCGCTTCGTGGGAAGCAACCCACGCTAGAGGTACATTTTTAAATTCATTAATTTTAGTGTTTTAGTGTCGACTTTAGTGCCTCCCTGAGTTTGGAGCCTTTGTAGGGGGATGTATATAGTGTCAGCCACACACAAAAATGGTGTTGCTGCCCAGGATATTTGCACCTAGTCCATATAAGACATATGGCCATTTAGGACATTTTTATCTTCTTTTGCAGGTACTTCCACTATACCCAATGAAGCCAACCACTTATAATTGGCACATGAGTTAATGATACTTCACACCTAACCCGTGAATTTTCTTTTTCTTTCTCTTATTGTTTAGATTTTTACATTGGAGACGATGTAAATTTCTAAGTTTGAGGGGGGTTTTGCATTTAGATAGTTCATTCATTTCATGTATATCATATAGATTTTAATTTTTTTAGGTTGAATATTCATATTATCATGCATTATCATATATCATATATCCCCTGGTTTATTTTATGTGTTGTCTATCTGTTTTAAATGAAAAAGTATACATGAATGACGATTGTTGATCTATGACACCATTGAAGAAAAAAATTGATGATAGAATAATAACATGAAAGACATTAGATTTGACAATTATGAATTAAATTTTGTTAAATAAAGGTCTTTGTTTCATAACTTTTGTTGAATGTACCAAATGTGATAATCTTGAGCCAAACACAATAATGGTTCTGATTTGAATTGACAATTACATAAAACCCATTTTTTTCTTCTTTCATAAATGCATAATTTTCTATGATTCTAAATTCTAGAACTTGATTTGTGATCGTTTCAAGATTGAAGTCTGTCTGTATGCATTAAAATGATAGAGGCAATTAGGACTTTTTCTTTTGACCTTCAACTACTTGTTAAAAACATCAAAAACTCATTAGTTGTCCATTTTTGAGTCTGGACTTTAATGATTTCTCATAGCTACTCAAATTGGGATTTGGGGTAATTTATGATGTTTGGTTGAAGCAATGAGAAAGATAAAAATGTCATGTGATGAAAGAATTCATAAAAAGGTGAAGAAGAAAATAAATAAATAAATTTAATCCATTCTCTTTTAGAAAATCTCAACAAAAATAAAAAAATAAAAAATAAAAGTAAAAAAGAAGAAATACAAAGTATACTAAAAGAGAAGGGACTAAAAAAAGGAGAAAAAAAATGTGTCATAAGGAGAAAGGTTGATTGAAAAAAGGTCATATGATAAAGTAAGATATATCAAGATAATCTCAATGCTTCAATCAGATGTCTAAAAGATTTAAGTATTTTGGGAAACATTTGTAAGTCTTTTGAATTATCATTTCTTTGATTATCTCACCTTAAATCATTCACATTGGTCCCATTGCAACCATTTAAAGACTTCTTGATTTTTGCATGCATTCAAATACACTCAGTGATGATTTGGTCTATAATTAAGCCTATGATAATTTACTTTCATGAATTTTTTTGAGCGAAACACTATGACCCGTAAACACATGAGTGATTAGAGAAGAGTGACCTTAATTCATGGAATTGTTATGACTTAAGGACTTAGCTTAAATTAAATTTGTTTATGATTGTCTTCTCTTGATGCCTAGATTGTTTCAACATAAACATTGCTTGTTATTTTGGGTCATAGTTTCTATATCATCATTCATGATTGTGAAAGTTAGACATAATACTTGCTTGAGGACAAACAAGAAATAAGCTTGAGGGGAGTTGATAAGTGTGAAATTATACTACATTTGCATTGCATTTAACTTGCATTTTAGGACATAATTAAGACTTTATGATTGTTTTTAACTTTTATTTCTCTTTGTTCGGGTTGAGCGAGTATTTTTAGCTATGTTGTGCAGTTTGGATGGATTAAAGCAAAAAAGAGTAGAGATTGGGTGCAAGAAGATTGAATTCAGTGTTGAGGCTATGCGAAGAACAATTGAAGGACCAAAAGAAGTCATAAATGTTA
>NC_032026.1:2149718-2190876 GCF_001865875.1 Lupinus angustifolius
ATTCTCTAATTTAGAATTTGGGATTCTCTTCTACATCATGAGTGAGTAATTTCCATTGTTTTTAGGATTGGGGCTATGCCCTTTTACATTCAATAAATACTTGTTCTTACTTCTATTTCATTGAGTGTTGTAATTTTAATCATTAAACTGAGTTTTATTCGTGTGAATTGTCTGACCAACAAATTACACCTCTTAGATACATTGGGGAAGGACCAATAGGTGAGCCAAACTATCCGGCCATTCAGTTATTCAAACTAGAATCCTAATTCACAAGAGTAGTATTAAGATTCTGGGGGTTTCTGGAATTCACCTTGGGTTGCTACGAAGCGATTGGATAGAAAGATCCAAGTAAAGGATTTGATTGATAATCGTACCACGAGAGTAGGTGCGACTTCAATTGAGTATACGTGCCGGAGCTCGAGAGAAGATGACACATATCAAAGAGCAATTCACCCTCACAGCTTAAAGTTCATGAAAATGAGCAAAACAAGGATTTGCAAGTGTAAAGACGGTAACCCTTAACATGAGAACTCTTCCTAAATTATATTTCAATCCCTTTTGATTATTTTCATAATTATTATTGGCAATTATTCTAAATTCAATTTTATTCCTTATTTGAGTTAAGTATAAATTAATTGTTATAATTAAATGAGTTTTGCAATTCTCATGGGATCGATATTTTATTACTTAACGACATAATTGTGCACTTGTGATTTTCCCTATCATAGATCACTAAGAATGAGATGACTTAGGATGGGTCGATCAAAGGAATTAAAAATAAATGTTCAAGTTTAATATGAAGTGTGAATGACATTGAGCATATGCATGGACCGAAGCTTAGGATTGTAAGAGGAAGCAGACGGTGACAGAGATGTCCCGAGATTTGGATATGGGCGACAATAATGGTGATTCATCAAGAAGCCTTTATGTAATACTTAGGTGGAGTAGTCCAATGAGAGTCCAGAAGATTGTAATCTGTTAGACTAGGATAACTATACATTCGAAAATAAGTGGACTCTGACACCCCCCGAAAGCGTAAGATATGACCTCGTCCGTAGGGACATTGGTACCGTACTTTGTGCAGCACTTTGGTGCATGATGTCTGAATATATCTGGATTGCAAATTGGTAGGATGTTTTGTACCTTGGGTTGTTTCCGAGGTAGAGAGGTTGGACTTGATATGGAGTTTCAATGGCGATTATGCATAACACTTATTTATTGTACTTGAAGGAAATTATCTCCCTATCTCAAGTTACAATCATCATACATCATGAACATTTCTAAAACTGAGATGACAACTAAGAGAGATGTGAATTAGTTATTTAAAATATGATAGATTTTTCTACAAATTCAAGAGTTAATAGCAGCGGAAAAGTTATGCATAAAAATAATCAAGTAAATGTAAAGAGATAAAGGAGAAGAGAATACATAGAGATTTTATACTAGTTCACCTTCTTGTCCACCGAAGGCTACGTCTAGTACTCTTGCAACACAAGAGATTTCTTCACTAGATATTAGGAGTAGCAATTACAATTTATGACCCTGAGATTTCCTTGTACCTTACTCACTCTCTAATACCTATATCACTCTTTGGAAAACACTTTTTCCAAGTGACTATATCCCTTTCTTATCACACCCTTATGAAAGAAAGTAATTCAATACTTTGATTGAAGAAAATATTTAATTATGTCAATGGATTGCCTTTACAAGATTTTGAAGTTATAAACTCTTGCAATCCAATAACTCTTTGTATACTTTAGTACTAATGCTCAGGAGGTTTTGAATAACTAGCAATAACACTTATGACAACTTTAGAAAATAAGTTCTGAAAGTTATGAGCAAGTTGCACTAGTGTAGAACAAGTATTTTAGAAAATTATAGATTGTGTAAGTGTGTTTTTCTTTCATTGTGTGTGTATGTAAAATGAGTTTCAATGCCTTTATATAGACTTTACAATCAACCAGAATATCTCTATGGAAAGGTAGGAATTGTTTGGAATGAAATCATTTAGTTTGGGTTGAAAGTTGTGTAGTTTGAATCTAAAAACTAGTGTAACAACTCTCATTAATCGATTACCCAACTAGTCTATCCAACTGAGAAATTGATTTTCACACGCACTAATCGATTACTCAAAAGATGTAATAGATTACCCAACTGCTCTGTCCAACTGGGTAATTATTTACCGTGTTGTGTAATCGGTTACCCACATGGTGTAATCGATTACCCTGATCAATTTTTGTTGGATAACTCGTTTCTCACTCATGTAACCTGTTACTTAGTTCTGGTAACATGTTACTTAGTCATAGTAACCTGTTACTTAGATCTAGTAACCTGTTACACAGTATTTTGAAAATTGTTTTCATTTATACTTGTGTTTATCAATTTTCTTTTAAAATACTTTTGAGTATTACTACTAAGTGTATAGTTTAGAATATAAGGATAGAAGTACCAAAAGACTTAGATTCTAAATTCTTGAAGCTTTGTCTTTATTGTCTTCATAAGTATTCTTATTTTTCTTATTTTATGTGATGTTGGTGTCTTCATCAAAATCATGTCATGGTCAGGAGCCAAATCTTCTTCACAACATTCACATGTTATATTTGTTCAAATGCTTGCTTCTATTATTATTGTTGTATGTCGTCTTAATGCCATATTCTATGAAATCTTATGTTGTCAATGAAGTGCATTCATTAGATGTTTTACTCATTTTTTTCTCTATGTTGTGTTGTTTTGGCGTGGGGGGTTTTAGATGCCTGTAGAGAGGACCAGATTTCTGTTCGGTATGACCCCCGAGGGGTCATGGGTACGCAAAGGTGGTCGTTGGTTCTAAACTTGGTCGTGTACAACTCACTTCCGACCAGTTAGTAGTGAAGTCGATGATTTCAGCTACACTAGAGACTTTGAGATCTCAGTGACCTTCCCCGGGGACAAACCAAACCCCCTCGTCGTTTCCCAGACCGTGAGCACTGCTTCGCATGTCTCACCTAGGTTAGTCGTTCCTAACGACTCTCCTAGGGTTGTACCTGTCTCAAATGATGATATGTCTGTTCATCCGGTTCCAAGGTGGATGGGCCCTCACTATATCTTCACTCGAGTAGTGAAGAAGGGCATTTGTCGCGGGCCAGACCCCGTTGTTGTGGAGGTAGACCGCATGATCGCTGAGTTTTGGGCTAGGCGGGAGGCTAGAGCTCGGAGGAGCGGTAGGACGATCGAGGAGTTCGATGACTTGGAGGATGAGGATGAGGAGGATATGGCGATCTCTAACGCAATGTGGTACTCTATTGATGTCGTGGTTCTAGTTCTGGAGCATGTTGTCACCCCACTTGTCGAGGAGCATCGAGCAAGGGAGGAGCCAATGCCTTATCCCCCAGTGATCGTTATTGATTCTGAAACCGAGATGGAGGAGGACCCCTCCCCTGACGAGCCCGAGTCTTTAGATTCTTGGGTAGCATAGTTTTCCAGTTGTTCTTGTCGGATGACGGTATTATGGACCCATTTTACTTTCGGTAACACTGATTTAATTTAAGATGTCTTTGATTTAGTCGTATTTTGATTATGGTCTGTACTATTGGAGAGGTTAATGCCTCAAACACCTGACTTTTATTTCCAACACTTAACTCTCACGCATCAGGTTATGGTAAGTGAGATGGTTAAGTGATGTGGCTCATTTTGGAAAACTAATCAGAGAAATATCATATACTATTTAGTTTTTAAATTTGCTTATGACTCAAGTTTTGAATTTTCGTGAAGTTTGAACATGTGATGTTTCAAAATGGGAAGTTTTAAGAAAAAGGAATCGACTAAGTTAACCTTATTTTCATAATCACTTGTCAACCTTTTTAACAAGTAGTCGGACTAATCTTTCTGTGGCAACATCTCTTTTAAAAAAATTACCTTCAATTTATCAATTTTTCGAATTACTTAGTTTAACCTTTTTATTAAATAAAATTATATTTATGTCAAGGCACAGGAAAAAAGATTGCAATTGCAAAGCATGAATTCTAACCATGATTTGTGTAGTTACAATTTGAAAGTCAGTTTCAACATTGATAGTGTATCTATAGATGGCAAATTGGACAATATCCATGGACACACATGCATAATCTGCATTTTTATGTTGGCAATGCATACAAATTTCATCTATTTGCTCGTTTTCCCTAGCCCATTTGTCTGTCAAGTCCGTAGACATTTCTATTGAGCAATGCGGGTAGTCCAAATGCATAATTAAAGTAAAAATAAGAAAATTCCAAATTAATTATGATGTAATGTAATTTTTAATGCCTAAAAAAATTATAATATGATACGCTTTGTTTAACTTCATATAAAATATCAAAAAATTGTTTATTTTTTCTCCTTTAACTACCTTGTTCAGTTTCTTTTTATTTTTTTTTACTATTCAACAATGCCTTCAGGTCGCTCGTAAGCCCGTTAGCCCATTTTAAATAGGCAAGACATAGATTTTTGTACGTTAAGGCATTGCAAACATGCTCACACAAGCTTAAGTATTTATAGGCATTTGCGAGCAAATACAAAACGGTTTGGATGACCCATTTTCCCATATCTAAGTGTAACCCCAATCCTTAAAAATAAAATTATTTGTATTTATGATATAAATATGTCAAGATGTAATTAGTACATTCAATAGTATATGAATTATTAGGCTTGAGCATGATCCCACTATTTTAAAATTCACTATCTCATTCATATTATTTAGTGTTATCAAAGGAACAAATAAATGGACAAAGAGCAACAAAGTCCATCAAAACAAGGAAGTGACTGAAATAAAATTATGATATCCTAAAATAATTAACAACAAAAAATAGAAGGAAAATATAAGAAGATACGAGGAAAAGGTAATAAGATATGAAAAAAATAAGAAAATATGATCAGGTCTGAAAATGATCAGGTTTCATCGGGTCTGAAAATGGTCAGGTTTCATCGGGTCTAGGTTCAAACTCTGGTTCAACAATTAGACCGATCAATATTTAGGACTAGGTAAGAGATAATCATGACTCATCTCATGGTCACTCATTCGTCATATTTGTATGTGTTTATTCAATTGCGTACGGTATAATGATATCTCTTTAGTCTAAAGTGTCCTTGATTCTCTGGAAAAATTTCATCATATTTACATATATGTAAATGATTAATAAAGTGCCTACATATATAATTTTTCATATGTTAAATTATATATTCATAATAATAAGTAATATGGAGAATATTTTATCTTTGAGTATGTATTATATTTAATATAGAGAGTTTGTCTTCGACAAATACACAATTAACATTTAAGTTCAAGTAAGAGAAAAGTCTTAACCCCGCCCACCCTATGAATTATGGACAAATTGAGAAGATAAAAATTAAACTTGTGGAGTTATTGATATATCCATTCTTCTTTTTATTTAGCAATGATATAAACGAGTATATGATGTATTTTTTAGGTAAATTTGGAAAACACTTGGTTTTAAATATGTAAAGACTTTTTGCTTTATATAGTAGTATAAATAGAAGTATCGGTGAGCATAATCTGACTCTATCCGCTCGTCCACTATGACTCAATCATGATTGGATCCGAATATGGTCGGACTTCATCGGGTCTAGGGCCAGATTCAGGTTCAAAAATTAGACTCAACCAATATTTAGGGACGGGTAGGGACCAAACATAACTCTGTTTCGGTCCGTCCCATGGTCACTCACTCATCATGCTTGTGTGTGTCTCTATTAAATGTGTACAAAGTTATGACATATTTTTGGTTGAAATTATTATTGATTCTCTTATTTTTGCATCATATATAGATAATTAATAATATATATACATATATCATTTTATATGTCAAACACATATTCATAATAATAAATAATATTGAAAAAAGTTTAAAATATGCATTATATTTAATCGGTTATAGGGTCGGATTCGGGTTTAAAGGTTGACATTGTCAATATTTAGTGTCGAGTTAGCTTCGGGTCTAGCGCCAAGTTCGAGTTCAAGAAAATGACTCGACCAACATTTAAGGTCGGATAAGGATAAGTCTTAATTCATCCCAACCCGATCCCTGCTCACCCTTAAATAGAAGAATGATTTCCTAACAGGGATCAAAGTCTCAAATACAAAGTTGCATAATCTATATTCGGATTTAAGGATGTTTTTAGCCACTAAACAAGCAAATATTTATAAAAATAAATATAACACTTCTAAAAATCAGAAATTTTTGTTTTATTAAACATTATTTTTTGTGTGGTTACTTAAAACATGTTTTTCTGTACTACTAAGGGTATCTCCTCACCTTTTGTGTAAGATATTAATCTTTTTCAGGAGATGTCTTTCTCAGTAATCGAATCATTATCATTTGATCATTATAAAATCTAACAGGACCTTATATGAACATGACCTTATATGACTAGACCAAACACATTTTTTTTTTTGTACTTAAGAGATACATTTGAATAAACATTAAAGAAGCCCATATAACATAATTTCAAAATTACTTAGTTAACAGTTTATAATTATTCATTTCTCTAGACCTTAACTCTTTCAATGGAAGATATATTTTCTGAAGTGACATATTATAACCGGAGAACTTGTCAATCTCGTTGCATTATTGATATGATGTGATGAGATCCTACTTTTGATTAGTACTTTAAACTAATACTATATTGGCATTAACAAATAATAGTATGTTACTTGCCTAAATATAATTATATATTTTTTTGTTACTAACATATATCTTTTACTAATTGCGGATTGTAGTATTATATGTGATAGTTCACATTTTCTCTCCATAAATTACATAATTGTTATGTATGTTACTAAAAAATAATTATGAGTTTCAATTTTTTGCCCATTTATATATGATTCATAATGTTTGATAATAATAGTATTAGTAATTTTTGTTTTATGAACAAACAATATCTCTTGTAATATATTTCGAACTTCCAATTGATGCAATGTTTTTTATAAAAAATAATAGGAAAAACCGTGGAATAGAACCATGCAAGAACGGTTCAGTTCTTATAGTTTAATTTACGGTTAATTGAGCAGAACTGAACCATGTGTTTTTGTTTGGTTCAGTCACTAAAATGCACCAAAAATCGAACTGAACCGAACATTTATACCCATATTTATGAGAATCTAGTAAGACTTTATACTACTAAATTGACGTCATGGTAAATATAATTAGATATAAGGTAGAGTACAAAAAAAAATTAAATATAAGGTATATAATAGAATGGAAAGTGACTATAAAATATTGAGTGAGATAGGAATAACATTTTCATTGTTTAAATGATGAGAAAATGATTTATACAATGATATAGTAAGAATTTTTTTATATTATTACTGCAATCATTTATTTTTTATATTAAACCATTAACTTTTAAGTACGAATGTATAGATAAACTTTAGAAGCATATATCTTTCATATAAGTTGAATAAAAGGAAGTATATAGATGTAAGTTTTGCAAGGGGTGCACAAACTCTACAGTAAAAGTAAAAATGGGAGATCATGTCATAACTCAAATCATTCGATTTGCCTATCTTTAATCATATCATACAACATGATACGAAAATTAACAAAGAAGTAAACAAATAAATTGGAGTGTATCAAGTGTAATATGTGACATGCATTGTTATATTAGAGTGAATGGTGAATGACAAAATATTAATAATAAAATGAACTTCATGTATTAATACATGAGGATATTGCAATAGATGAATGGACATCTCACATAAGATATGATTATAAATGAACGCATTAGAATAGCTCATTTTATATAGAAATTGGTAGAATTGTACCTTACATAAATTAGACATGTGTGAAGATAATCGTTAAAAGCTTATTAAAGATAGAATGTCAATGAAGGTTACACTAATTTCTAGATAAAGAGTGATATAAATGAAAACAATAAGCACAACAATAAAAATTTTATAGATGAATACTATGACAATAAATATAATTTACAATAGAATAATATGATAGAATTTAATGTATCTAATTGGTCCTATCTACTAATATTAAAGTTTTGTGGTACTTAACAAACATATTTCAACCCTCATTACTTTCTTATTTTGGATCTCACCAATATATCCAAAAGTTTTTTGTTTCATTTTGACTTTCACACTCTCTCCCCAATGTTTCTTCACTAAATCTATTTCCCCCACCATGCTAAAGTCCAAACACCCAAAAAAACAACCACCACTCATAGCCTCAAAATACCAAAGAAATAAAGATTTAAGTAATATTATTAATATTGTATTAGTTATTAAACTGATCAGCTTACTAGTATGATAATATAATAATTTAATCAATAGTTTAGTAATTAAATTGTGTACTAATAAAAACTAACAAAAAATGCAATAAATACTTTTATTTATATTATTTGTTAAAAAATGTGTAATTTGGTGGCAGCCATGTTGAACACATATAGTGATTGAGGTTTTGATCATCAACAATAACATTTTAGTAAAAATTTCATTATTTTCATAACTTTTTTTTTTATTTTGAATGAAAATTGACTAATATAATCAATAATGTTTTACTAAAAACTAATTAATATGATCATTTTGATTGATATGATTGTATGATCAACATAATTATTATATCATAAAGTATATAGATCATTTTTCAGTTGAATCTGTCTATAAAACCTAATTTTCATAAGAGCACTTTCAAATTACACTTACGACTTACATAAATATGTAAATGGTACATGGACACTAAGTTAAGGTTTATAATATTAAAGTGAATTTCAAATTAATAAATTTTGATACACAATTATATAATAAAAAATAAATTGTTAATATCATGTTTAAAAGAACTCAATTATTCATCAATTATTTCTGATCTAATTGATAAATAGAGGTATATTTATAATTACATATATGCAATTTCTATTTTTTAAAATCTAAATTATAATTCCATTGGGGAAATATACATCTTTCAATTTTTATATTTAAAAAAATATAAATAAACAAATGATAAATGATATAATGACTATATTATTATGATCAAAAGATATTTGAGTCTAAAATAACGAAAAGAAATGAAATGAAGGTTAGGAAGATAGAAATGATCGCGTGGATGGTGCTCCTTCATTCTTCGTTGAGGTGAGTGTTTTTTCTCTATCCCTTTTTCATCATTTACTATAAACCACACTTTCCCCCTTCAATATTAAATAACACAAAACGTGTACAAATCAAAAACCTTCTCCACAAAATTAGCAAATAAATCAACAACACAGATTCACAATTTCATTTCATCTTTCTCTCCTCTCGTGCCCTCCAAGTTTCTCCTACTTTGTTAGCGTTCTTACCTTTTCCTTTTCAATTTTCTTTTGTTTTTTCCTATTTTTTATTTCATTTTGTACTGTTTTATATGCATTTTTCTTTTGTTTTATTGATTTTTCTGTTAATTTGGCGATTTTGAGTAATGGGTATGTTTTGATATTTCTTGAAGGGTGATTCTTGAAGATAAAGTTGCAATCTTGCTGTAAAAAAATTATGCTCAAATGATGATGTTGTCTTCAAGAATTTAGTTTTGGTTGTTCTTTGTTCTTTGATTCGTGGTTGAAGGTGCATCATTGAATCATTTGATTAGATAGGTTTTTGTGGAGTTAAATTGGTCCAAGTCATTTTTGACCCATAAAGGGTAAAGGTGTAATTTTTTATTAGGAGTAAAGGTGTAATTGTTGAAAAAATGGTTGAATCAATTGCTGCAACTTCACTTCTTGGTGTTCCTGTATGTGGTGGAAATTTGATAAGAGATGTTTCTGGAAAGAGAAAATCTTTGAACAGTGTTAGGTTCCAATCAACTGAGTTACTTGGTAGAAGGATTATTGTTTCTCTGCCTTTACTTAAACCGAAACAAGATGGTTTCGTGTCATCAACGATTAAGGCTTTCGCGGTTGAGCTTACAAGAGAAGCATATTCATATAGGGAGGACAAATTGCCAAAGAAAGATAATAACAAGATTGATAGTGGTTTTGATCCAAGGCCTGATTTGTGGCCTCCAGCAAATAGGGCAGATAACCCTTCACTTCGGAACCCCTTGCTTCGGCAAGAAAGGATGGGGTGTGGATGGTTGGGTGCTATATTTGAGTGGGAAGGGGTTCTCATTGAAGATAACCCGGATCTTGAGAAGCAAGCTTGGTTGGCATTGTCTCAGGAGGAAGGAAAATCATCTCCTCCTGCTTTCCTTCTTAAGAGGATAGAAGGAATGAAGAACGAACAGGCGATTTCGGAAGTGCTTTGCTGGTCCAGGGACCCTGCGCAGTTAAGAAGATTGGCTAATCGAAAGGAAGAAATTTACCAAGCTTTTCAAGGTGGGATATATAGTCTCAGGCCCGGGTCTAAAGAATTCGTAAGTGTTTTGATGCACTATAAGATACCAATGGCATTGGTTTCTACCAGGCCTAGAAAAACGCTCGAGTCTGCTATAGGGGAAATCGGTATTGGAGACAATTTCAGTGTTATTGTAGCAGCAGAGGATGTTTACAGGGGAAAGCCTGATCCGGAAATGTTTGTGTATGCAGCTCAGCTTTTGAATTTCATACCAGAGAGGTGTATTGTGTTTGGAAACTCAAATCAAACAGTCGAGGCTGCGCATGATGCACGAATGAAGTGTGTGGCTGTTGCTAGCAAGCATCCGGTCTATGAGCTGGGGGCAGCAGACTTAGTTGTGAGGCATCTAGACGAGCTTACAGTGGTTGATTTGAAGAATCTGGCAGACATTGAATCGGGTGAATTTGGGTCTGGGGAGCCCGAGGTGATGATGGAGTTGGAAGAAGATTCAGACATATCATCCCTTGATGACAGTTTCTGGTAAATCCTCTAAATGTACAGTCAATTGAACTTCATCTGATTCTTGATGATATTAGTTACACATTAGTTACTTGTGTATATGAAAAACAGAATAAATGAAAAAAATGATGGGTGGTATGCATTGAACAATGATGTTACTACTACTGTAATTTCTGTACTATATACATGCATGGAATTTTCAGATCTTATTCTGTGGTGTTTTTCATCCATAAGGTAAAAATACAAATTACCTCTGTGAAGTTTAGGCTATTTCTACAATTGGTACATAGAGTTTATGTTGTTACACATAACCCATTGAGTTCTGTAGAATTATAGGAATTATTTAGCATATGGGCCTATAGGCTCAGAAGTTCCTGAAGGCATCCAGCATTAGTTTCATTGATGCTGTATGCTCTTCGCAGAATATCATATATTATTCTGGTTTCAACCGCGAAACTGGCGGGATAGAATTGAACCGAAAAACGTGGTTTAGTTTAGTTCTTTTTTTAAGGAACCATTTAAGATCAGTTCGCAGTACCGTAGATTCAGGAACTGCTCGAACCAAACCATATATTGAGTGGAAATAGGATAGACCAGACTCTGTGGGCATAGCAAGTACTCTATTCATATTGTACATGACACATTTCTAGTGGTTTGTGCAAGATATGATCTCATTATGTTTGACAAATAGGATACATAGTGGCATACTTGGAGAGTTAGACATGGCCCCCTCTTAACAAAGCATTATTTATTGAACTTCTATTAATTTCATAACAACAAAAAACTTCTATTAATTTTCATTTTTGTCTCGATGTAATTGTGGCTTAGAGGTTATGAGTTCACATCTTCGGAAACAATGTCTCTTGTAAAGATAAGAGACTGTACATATTAACAACAACGAACTTAGACAAACCTAGAAATTTAATTTTAGGGGAGCCAAACCAAATATATATTACATGATGGAAATTTAATTGAACCAAACAAAACATAAAGAAATATTTGAAAATATCACAAAGTTTAAGATATAATGTCACATGTCGTCCCCTCCTTTTAATCATTTATATATATGAATATACTCATCTTATCATGCGAGTCTCGAATATTGAGCTACTAATTTAATTTATGAAAAGTGAAACACCAATTTATCAATTTCATCATCATATCTCCCCTCTTACCTTTCATGTACAAAAATCTATTCTTCAATTTACAATGATAAGCATTGATTTGTAAGGTTACTTCATAAATTTTACTTTTTAATAATTACTATTTCCTGAATATTTTATTTAAAATAAAATGAAAAATGAGGTACAGTATTATTGTTTTTAAAAAGTGTATCTTATCGTAAGCTTAGCAATAAATTTAATTTTAAAATATTTAATTTACATCATAAAAGTAGCTTCAAGTGTTAACTGCTATATATTAAATATAATATGTGCTAAAACATATCAAACTTAGTTGTGAGGCATCTAGACGAGCTTACAGTGGTTGATTTGAAGAATCTGGCAGACATTGAATCGGGTGAATTTGGGTCTGGGGAGCCCGAGGTGATGATGGAGTTGGAAGAAGATTCAGACATATCATCCCTTGATGACAGTTTCTGGTAAATCCTCTAAATGTACAGTCAATTGAACTTCATCTGATTCTTGATGATATTAGTTACACATTAGTTACTTGTGTATATGAAAAACAGAATAAATGAAAAAAATGATGGGTGGTATGCATTGAACAATGATGTTACTACTACTGTAATTTCTGTACTATATACATGCATGGAATTTTCAGATCTTATTCTGTGGTGTTTTTCATCCATAAGGTAAAAATACAAATTACCTCTGTGAAGTTTAGGCTATTTCTACAATTGGTACATAGAGTTTATGTTGTTACACATAACCCATTGAGTTCTGTAGAATTATAGGAATTATTTAGCATATGGGCCTATAGGCTCAGAAGTTCCTGAAGGCATCCAGCATTAGTTTCATTGATGCTGTATGCTCTTCGCAGAATATCATATATTATTCTGGTTTCAACCGCGAAACTGGCGGGATAGAATTGAACCGAAAAACGTGGTTTAGTTTAGTTCTTTTTTTAAGGAACCATTTAAGATCAGTTCGCAGTACCGTAGATTCAGGAACTGCTCGAACCAAACCATATATTGAGTGGAAATAGGATAGACCAGACTCTGTGGGCATAGCAAGTACTCTATTCATATTGTACATGACACATTTCTAGTGGTTTGTGCAAGATATGATCTCATTATGTTTGACAAATAGGATACATAGTGGCATACTTGGAGAGTTAGACATGGCCCCCTCTTAACAAAGCATTATTTATTGAACTTCTATTAATTTCATAACAACAAAAAACTTCTATTAATTTTCATTTTTGTCTCGATGTAATTGTGGCTTAGAGGTTATGAGTTCACATCTTCGGAAACAATGTCTCTTGTAAAGATAAGAGACTGTACATATTAACAACAACGAACTTAGACAAACCTAGAAATTTAATTTTAGGGGAGCCAAACCAAATATATATTACATGATGGAAATTTAATTGAACCAAACAAAACATAAAGAAATATTTGAAAATATCACAAAGTTTAAGATATAATGTCACATGTCGTCCCCTCCTTTTAATCATTTATATATATGAATATACTCATCTTATCATGCGAGTCTCGAATATTGAGCTACTAATTTAATTTATGAAAAGTGAAACACCAATTTATCAATTTCATCATCATATCTCCCCTCTTACCTTTCATGTACAAAAATCTATTCTTCAATTTACAATGATAAGCATTGATTTGTAAGGTTACTTCATAAATTTTACTTTTTAATAATTACTATTTCCTGAATATTTTATTTAAAATAAAATGAAAAATGAGGTACAGTATTATTGTTTTTAAAAAGTGTATCTTATCGTAAGCTTAGCAATAAATTTAATTTTAAAATATTTAATTTACATCATAAAAGTAGCTTCAAGTGTTAACTGCTATATATTAAATATAATATGTGCTAAAACATATCAACAAAGGGTCCATAGCTCAGTGGTAGAGCATTTGACTGCAGATCAAGAGGTCACCGGTTCGAACCCGGTTGGGCCCTTTTTCATTCTTTTTTTTACTCATTCTGCTTTTTGAATGGGCCATCATGTTATCCAAACTGCACTATCTATTTTATTCTCTTCAACTTTAATATATTTAAGGGAAAAGGTCACTTTTATTTTAAATTATGTTAGAAGAAGAAAAAATAATGCTTTCAATTAATCAACTCAAACCAAATTCCATTTTAATAGCATAACTCTAGCATTTTGTACCCCACAAAATAAAAATCCATATTTCATGTTAAAATATATTCAAAATGTAATTAAAAAAAAGAGTTGTAAATTAGTGAACTACAAATATTCACTCTCCAAGTTAACAACTTTTATTTCCCCCTCTAAATTCACTCTCAAGTTCAACCTTCTCCTCTCTCAAACCCACTTACTAATCATTAATGTCAACAACTTTCACATTTTTTTCATAGCTTCTATTTATGTTTACTATAAAAATGGCTTATTTGAACACTTAAATGAATAATAAGAGCCAATATAATAATGAAAGTGTGAATCAATCAAGGGGTTGGTGACCCAGCTAGGAACACAAGATATATCTTAAATGCTTATTGAAGTAAACTTAAAAAAACTCATTTTCATAAGCTTCTTTGGAAAGCTTATTGAAATAAGCTAAAAAAAACTTATAGGTAGATCATAAGTTATTTTCATAAACTTATTTTCCCATCCTATTCTCAAGCTCAAAACAACTCTTTATAAGCTCCTCCCCTCGTCCACTTCGTTCGACAAACACGTAAGAAAAAACAATTTCTATCATAGAGAAAAGAGTCCAAAAGACACATCAGTAATATTTTAAATATATGTAGTGGAGTAGCTAACCCCACGAAGTGAATAAAGATTTGGTTGTTGTTGTTTTTATCTCTGTAATGAGAGATCAATGGTTACTCAAATTAAGAAATTGGCTGCAAATTTTTATTAGATCAAATGAAACAAGAGACAATCAAGAGATTATAGCCATAATTTATTAGATGCAAAATCAATATCAATACAACATAGTAAAACAACCTATTTCATGTTGATAAGGTAACCATAACAAGTTCTTCTGTACATTAAATTACAAGCACAACAACATTTGGTATTTTTCCAACAAATGCTGACATAAACTGAGGTGTGAATCCTTTACAAACACAAAAATGATCTTTATACTAACATAGGATCAGAACCATGGTGCAAATAGATACAGTATAATTCTGTAGTGACTCTAGTCTTTGCAAAAGATTGCTTCTTGGTCATGCACAAGCATAAATCACTTTTTTCCATGCAATGTAACCAAACATTGAGAAACCAGCATTTCTTGTTCCATGAAAGTTACCTTCAGGAACAAGAATGCAAGGTTTTGATGATGATTTCAACTACTTATTTGTGTTCTTTTTAGTTTCAAGTGAAGTACCCTCTTTAAGTGCCAATTGGGCCTCATGATCCCTTCCCAGTGCTAAAAGAACAACAGCTTGCAAATAAGATGCAATGTGCCAAACAGGAGATATTATTTGTGCCTGCATTGCATCAGCAAGTGCTTCTTCTGGCATATTGTTCATGAGATATGATAGACTACGGCGTGCGTAGATTGTCGGTGAAATCATTGTTCCGACCTCGATGAACTGCATTACACAATGAAACCGTAGCTCCACATCATAATTATTCCAATATCTGTGAATTATATTTTGAATATAACCGAATAATAAACAGATTCCGTAGAATTATTTGTGATGAACCTTGTTGGGAACAAGCGAGCAATCAAATATTAAGAAGAACGAGAAGAAGAGAAATAACACAATGGTTTTGTTAACGAGGTTTGACCAATTTATGTCTACGTCGCCAAGAACGTTGAACGGCTACCAATATGTATTAGAGGATAAGGATTTGTGTTTGTGGATGTGTTATTCTACATCATTAGATTTACATAACACACACATATATATAGCCTCTACCCAAAACCATTTACGTCAACTCAAGCTCATAACTTATATTGCTGATTTCTGGAGGAAAGGTTCGGTCCACTGGAATACGAGTCATTTGCAAAACAAACCTAAATAGTGACATGGGAAAAATGGTGCAACTAATTGCCACCTGGCTTTGGAGGGGTTCAGAAAAGGGATTAAAGGCAAAATAATGGGACAAAATGGATGTGAAGAATTTGGATAATCTGGATTCTCTGATCTGGTCTCTATTCCTCATTGTTGCATTTTTTGTTGTTTTATGAGTTGATTGTAATTCCTTGGACTGGTTCTTAATCCCATCTAAGTGCATAATAAGCTAATTGAATTGTGATTTCCTTATTCTAGATCATCCTACATTATTCCTTGTATCTTTTATCTTACATTTCAATCTAGGCTACAAGGCTATAGAATAATTTCTTTGTGAAATTATCAATAATGCATTGTATCACTTTATCCATGTTGAATTTTTTTCCTATCACTAGTATAAAAGTATAAACATCACAGGCAGATTCAAGTCCTGCTGTCACATGCATAGTTACCAGGAATATGGTTTGGGTGTGGGTACGCAATTCGTCGCGTTTTATTCTTATGGTAATATTTTCTTTAATGCTATGTTTGGTAATATCAACTCATCTTCTCACCAATTTCTTTCACTCATATTTATCCCTGCCTTCTTCTCTCCAAACAAAGCATAAGGTAAACTTGGGATGTGGTATGGAAAACGGCAAATTTGGTACATGGGCAAGCCAAAGAGAAAAATCCGAGAACTATGGTCACAAACACTAAGCAAAAAGAGGAGAGCAATTGATTTTATATATTCTTCCATATAATCAACTTGACTCAAAGAAACTGACTAACCTGTGTATAACTATCAATAGCAGTTTTAAAGTCCTTCTGCCGAAAAGCAGCATCCCCGTTCTTCTTTGAATCCAATGTCTCCTGCATCTGGTTTGTCCACATTTGGAACGAAAGCTGTGGAATACAGAAGTGGAAATTTTAGTGTAGATATTTTTATTGTAAGAGAAAAGGCTTAGTAACTAGAGTGATGTGACACTTATTGAAACAAATAGATCAAATTTAAACTTGTTCAATGTTATCTCAATTCGCTCTCAAACAATGAACCAAATGAGTCAATAATACAGTTAAAGTGCCAAACAAGGATTTCCATGACCAAAATGAAATAAAAGAAAGAAAGAATTATTTCCGGCTAAAATATAACCATATCTTTACTCCATAATTCAGACACACACAAGAATACAAGGAATGCAAATAAAAAGGGCGGCCCAGTGCACGAGGCTCCCACCTCTTAAAAATTACGATCTAGTAAAAAATGACCTTTTCGGAGATTTCGATCATGATTCCATAAGTGGAATGACATTGGAAACTTATCACACATGGATTCTAGTCCCAACCCCTCCTTGAAAATCTCTGATGGGTTGTCAATAGGTATTTATTGTCAAAGTGTGCCCTAATGAACAGATGCTTGAAGCTCATCTTATGGTTCAAGGCTAATATCATAATTCGGGCCTTGAATCTGGTGACACCATCTCCCCTAATGTATTTTGTGTGTAAACAGTTAGATACTTTAGTTACCAATAACAAATTTAGCCATCTTTACAAAGATCGGAAAGAGATGAAATGAAGGAATGTCACCTTCTAGTCAGGGTTGATTCCTTTCGCCATCAAACCACTAATCCTAGGAGATAACCTCAACAAGATAAGAATGTATAACAACCTACAAACTAAAACACCTATATTCTAGCTAAGCAAGGCTGCACCTTGCCCATCCCTCCTCTTTCGACAACAATGTGTAGTTCTAGTGTACGGTTCCATCTTCAACGGAATAAAAACAGCTTCTGCCCTCGTGATTTTTTACTGGAACACTCGCTTGCTCCTTTTGCCCAGACATTGTATGGTGCTGCAGCAATGCTCTAACAAATTTCTACATTGTTAATATTGCATATGTTCAGCTTTTGTTATCAAAGGCGCCAATGCACCATTGACCCTTATATCAGTATTGGACATCTTTCTTACATGGTAGCTTGGAAGAGGAAATTTACACTGAGCAATCGTCTTAGTTGGTTATCAAGGGAGGAGTCAATTCTCATTTATGGATCGCGTAAGTCCCTATATGGTCTTAAACAATCTCCCAGGGCGTGGTTTGATTTATCAAAGTCATACATTAATTTGGTATATTTGTAGTGAGAAAACCCACTTGTACTTTATACACATTCACCCACTAATCAAAGCATCTATCATAGGATCTATGTGGATGCCATTGCCACTACAGGTGATGATCATGAAGGATTGATGGTTAAGGAAAGATTTGTTTTGGCACTACCAAACTAAGGGACTTGGGTTGGTTGAAATACTTCCTTGAAATTTAAGTAGACCTATTCAGAAGACCCCAGTAGATGTTGGAGAATGGTGGGAAAATTAAATTATCTCGCTGTGACTAAGCCAATATTTCCTTCGCGGTCAACGTTGTGAGTCAATTTCGAAACTCTCCTTTGCACAGTCATTGGCACACAATGGTTCAGATACTAAATTCTCCTAGAAAAGCGTTGACCTGTGAAAATTCAGACTCGTGGACATTGTCACATATGCAGATTCGGAAGGATCTCCTATTGACTTCCAAGTACAGTGTTCTTATTAGCCCAAGGCTCAGTTCTTAAATATCCCATTTACATAATCTAAGTATAGTTCCTAGAGAAACCATCTCATCTTTAACTTTATTATAGGTTCAGTACATGTCAAACTTTGATCACACACATATATACATACTACGGGTTCTAACGGAATACCAGTACATGATATATCTATACATCCACCACTAGCACTTCCGGTAACAGATTCTACATTCTTTTAGAATGGTGTAACCTGGAAGTTTGGTTTCAAAAGAGAGAGCATGCCGCATGAGATATACATCCCGATAGGTAACCTGCATTTTAAAATTTATAAAGAAGAAATAGAATATCCATATGCAATTCCAGTTTTCATTCAGTCAATTTCAAGCAAGGTTCAAATAGAGGTTCAACCATGATCCAAAATATTTTATATTCAAGATTACTAATACATATAATGCCCCCGATACAATATCTACGGGTGAAGTTTATGACCAAACCCTCAAATAGTATTCCTTTGTGTGGTATCCCAACATAGGGAATCAGAACCAAGCAATCTACAGAATCTAACTGAGCAACGATTTCAACACCATGTGGGATCAAGAGAAAATATGTCAACAACTAATTTTGCACTCAATTTTCAAAACTCAAATATATACGCAATTCAAAAGTGCAAGGAAAAATGGAATGTTTATGGGAGTGCGGGAGGGGGGAGGGAATCTAAAATAAAACTAAGTTGTACAATTTACATATCAGAAACTAACCTCGGTCGCCGTACCCTCATCATCTTTATACCCAAGTTTCTCTACCACCTCATGTAAGACAGTCAGATCCATTCGCTGACAAGCTTCACCAAGCGGAGAAAGGGGAAATGCAGCATTGTCATCTGGTATACCCATCAGCACATGAGAAGGAACCTATACAAAATACGCCAGATAGAGAAACATAAGCAAATAAAAACTATGTGAGGCTGTAGAATCCGAGAAAAACCACTCTTCAAGAGTTCTTTAATAGGTTACTTCAAACTTAAAGTATTAATTCCAGCTATCTTTGTGTACCAGAAAATAAAATATGCCAAACCATTTCTATAACAGCTAACCTCGGAATCTTTCTGCAATGGTATAAGAGCAGTGACCAATGATTTTGGATTAGGGCGCTCTCGCGGTTCATATTGCAAACATTGTGAGGCCAGACGAACTAATTCGGTCCCCTCGTCATTTGTTTGTCCTTCTAAACAAGAGTCTGTTAGCATCTGAAGGTTCTTGTCCCTTATCAGATCAAGGGCCTACGAAAATTGTAAAAGTAATTGTTAGATGTATAACAAAAACAAAATCAATACATAATGCTCAGGCCTCAAGCAGATAAAATCATCATATTCGGCTGCAAAAGTCTCATGCTTGTCAATAAAACAAAAAGGAGGCAATTTAATATTCTCAACACGCTACTTCTCTGTGATTTTAGCTAGTTAAAGAGGAAGGGTGAATTAATCATCTTGAGAGTACATGCTTATATACTATAGTATCATCTAGCAAGAAAGACTAAACTTGAATTGTATAACCACTTATCAAGGAAAGAAACTTACATGGCTTGGAGGGATATGTTTTCCACTGAGAAGATCGAGCAAAAGGGTCCCAAAGCTGTAAGTTACACTCTCTGGTGTAACTCTACCTGCATAACCAGGGAAAAGGCAGATACATAGCCATCATTACATATTTATAAGTAGGATATTAGATATAAAACAAATATGATTGATTCATCATGCTTCATAGAACTTTATCCTTTTCCATTTAGGGGAAGGGGTCAAAATGATATTATCTACTCCATTCACAATAATTTTATAATAGCATAACAGGTTATGTTAAAGTGTTTATGACAAGAAGATAAAACAGAGCCACAACACTATTAGTTCCATCAAATATCATCAATTTAAAGACGAGTCTCAACAAAAATAACTCAACAGTTGGATTAAAAAGCTTAGAAAGAGAAACATGAAAGCACAAAATCGATCGAAGAACAAATTTTACAACAGAGCTATGCACTATTATGGTCTAAGACTAAATAATCTTATCCAGTTAGTTCTTCTTAACACAGAGAAAGTAAGAAAACATCAATGATAATGATGATAGTCCAACAGTAAAATTGTTGAAGAGATACTATGTAAATACATTTCATCTCCAAGAGATCATATAATGCCACAAGAATTACCGACAAGGCGATAACTTAAGCTGCTATTTGGTTTAGCTCCCACTGAGGAACAGTTCAGGTATACCGTACTATATAAAAACATTCTAGTTCCTTCACCATTTTTCTAGTTTTTTGGGGGACAAAAAGGAAGATACAGAATTCTGATAACATTCCAATTAATACAAGTTCTGTATGCGAAAATTACTAGAAAAGCTATTGATGAGGAACACTTCAACCATATAACTATTAAGTTTTAAGCAAATTTGAACAGAAATGACAACTAAATTTCACTTTGCATCTCTAGAAAGACTCCATATGAAACCTTAAGCTCTAAGCAACAAAGAATAGCATGCCAGTTAAACGGATTCATGAGAAAGCAGTAATCCAATCTCTATGAACATTTCAACCATTTATACTATAGTATACTTTCCTCAATGTCACAGTTCAATACCCGATATAAGTCGGAAAAAGAAATAAGAAAAAGGAGGAAGAACAGAAACAACTGTTATGCGAGGGGGGAGGAAACCGATTATCATATGCAAAAATCCATAAGCATGGTACTAAAGTTTGATAACTTGATCACCAACCAAGGACATCAAAGATCAAATAATATAATCTTTTTAAAGAAAATTGTATCTTGTTTTAGGGGATACCTGTCCTCAAATACTCAGGTGGAGTAAATGCCAAATTGGTACTATAACTTTTCCCATCTCGACTGTTTTTCATCAAACCAAAGCATGAAAGTCTGGGATTGTATTCCTGAATAAAGAACAAAATTGAGGATAGTAAAAAACGAAAAACTATTTACAATTTACTATGTCTATGCACTGCTACTGCAGCATAACGAGAAGTTTGAACCCGGGCTGCCTTTCCTATTATTAAGCATAAATTATTTTAACTTAGTTAGCATGATAGCATATAACATCTAAACTCTGAAGTATTTTAAGATAGAAACATGAGAAAACATTAATTCATAGACTTGTTAAAGGAAGCGTTATTGATATTAAACGATGTTTCTTAATTTTTATGCCAATTCAATTGTATACTTCATCGTTTTACCAATTGCAATAAAACTTTCTGGGATTACACAGATAAAGGAAATGAACTTACATCATCGAAAAGAACTCTGTAAGCATTTAGATCATGATATAGAGCACGTCCTTTGTTGGTACAGTAATCTAGAGCTTGGGCAAGATGTAAAGCAACTCTCAGTCGCATAGCCCATTTCATGGGCTGAGTTTCCCCTGCATAATTGTGTAACCAATCATTAAATGAAAAGTCACTGAACTGTGGTCAAGAGAATGACACGAAAAAGCATTAGCAACAAAGAAAAATAAGTAGAGTTTATTATTGAAAAAACACAAAATAATGACAGTGACAAAGTTCTCCAACTTGAAACCATGTAAATGGGATAAAAGTTGTATTTAGAATACAATAACCAAGTAAATGCAAATGCTCATGCCGAGAAACTAAATTAGTTGCCAGTAATGTACTTACAATGGAACAAGTGTTTTGCCAAAGTGTCATTGGGCATATATTCGGCAACAAGTAACCTCTCTTCACCTTCACAGCAACATCCAAGCAGATTTGCCAATCTTGGATTCCTTAGCTGACCGACAGCTCTGGCCTCTCCCTGAAGGGAGAAAGAAGGTTTTTTAACGAGTTAATAATGAAAAGCACATCCGACTAATTCAGTGAAAGAATAAAACCACATCCATAAAAGCACATGTCAAATGGTGGAAAAAGGGAATTGTAAAAGCTACAAATCCATCACTGAAGTAGTTTAAAATCACTTTTTATCTGTAACTCGAAGATAATATGCCTTTCAGATTTAGAACCCATGATCTTCTCATCGCCCTTTTTTTATGGGAAAGGAGATTTGACCTTAAGTCCAAGCCGTAGATCACACAAAAATAGAAATGGTTATGTTTACTACTAAGCATAGAAGATGATGCAGCTGAATGAATAAAAGAGACAATAGATACTTCTTAAAATGTCAAATTAAGCTTAGTATGAATGTTGCACATTGAGTGTAAAGTATCTGAATATGTAAACTTCACACACCAAAAGAAAAGATTGAACAGGAACAGAAAATACAGATATCAAAAGGCCATGCATGACTCTAACAATCTTACATGTTTATAACGAACACGGATAATAACAAATCTGCAGATTTGGCACACAAAATGAGATTCACTTACCAAAAATTGCTGGACATCTGGCCAGGCTGATCTGTTGAACCATTTCACAGCAATTCGCATTTGGTTTTCGAGTTTCCCTTTATAGACCACATTTGGCGCCTTTTCTCCATGCTCGGAAACTATATTTTCTACTGAAAATCCAGATGTAGCATTCTTAATCTGATCAAATGTGAATTCGTGAAATGGTGGCAAGCCACTGCCCTCATTGTGGTCTTCATTTTCTGAACAAAAAATATAAACACGGAAATTACAATCACTCTCAGAGCATCAACAACAAAAAAAGAGGCAAATGCTAATCACTTACCATCAACATGAACCTCAGGAAGCGGACGATCTTGCGGCTGCTCTGTACTCCAACAGCATTCGGTGCACTTCGAAAAGTTACAACCCATTCCAACCCTATAAATCATTGGCAAATACCAGTTAGTCCATACACAATTATAAATTCAACTCAACATGCTCCATTACTAACTAAATTACCATAAAGCAAATATGAAGTATGGTAGTGCTTCATTTGCCAAAATTAGATTTTTTTCAATACCCAAAAAACCTTTTCACATCAAGAAAACAAAAACACATCACCAAGCTGGTTTTTATAGGATGCTCATAAAGAAATCACAATTGAATGCAACTTCACTTGGAAGCTTATTTGAGCTGGGTGCAGAAGCACCAAGAATTTGGAAACGAGAAAACAAAACATAGAAACAACCCAAAATAGAAACTATCAAAAACAACAACAAAAGGAAAGAAGATAAGCACAACAAAATAAGACTATTCAGCTTCACACACCTAACAAAATTAAACCTTTTTTCCCAAAGTGGTGAATTTATGTGTACGCGATAATGGGTCAATCCAACTTCAACAATTCAGAATACCCAGTAATGAAATCAGTTCAAAAACATCAAAAAAATTGCATTTTTAGAATAACTAGACCAAAATCAAAACAATGAAGTAAAAGGGTAGCTTTTGCTGAATCAAAAGTGAAATTTCAGAAGGGAAACAGGGCAATAAGGAAGCACCTTAATAAAAAAAGGAAGAGAAAGTGAAAATACTTTGGCTTCTTGCTTCTGATTATCTTTCAAGCTTGGCTTATATATTATATATTATTGGATTGAAGGTATTGTATTATAATATATATTGATATAATAAAAGAAACTAAAAAAAGTCGCAAAAAACGTCAGTTGAGTTTTCTTGATTCAAGGTTTGTCGCCTTCTAGTGCTTCTATGCCAAACCAATAGTACATGTGTTCTAAATCAGCTATATACATGGTATATTATAGGGACTATGATCACCGGTCCCGAATAATCTCTTATTATATGTTTCAAGCCAATCAAAATGTGACTTTTATTATTTTTATTTTTTAAAATTTTCTTTTATTCATATAACAAAATTTGATAGGTTTGGGACAGGGAATGAGACGTTGTTTGAAACAGATGATTTTGATCTTATATTATGGTATATTAATCTAAGAGTAAATTACAGTCACACCCCTGAGTTTTAGCGAAATTACACAAATCACCCCTCGTTTTTTATACATCACCCCTGTATAAATGTAACTTTTAAAGAAAAAATGTGATAAATGCAATTAAGTTAAACAAAACATGATATATTATGGAGACAAGTCCAAATAATATACAAATCAATGTATTTTTATTATTTTTTGTTACATAATGCATCAAAAATTCTAAAGATATATTGTTTAAATCGTTTTTGTAATATATCATAACGAACCAAAAATAATAAAGATACATTGATTTGTATATTATTTAGACTTGTATTCATAATATATCATATTTTGTTTAACTTAATTGCATTTATCATATAGGGGTGGTCAATGCAATGAAAATATAAAAAAAAAATAGGGGAGTTTGTGTGAGTGTAAAAAAGTGAGGGTGGTTCTTGTAATTTCACTAAAACTCAAGAGGTGTGAGTGTAATTTACTCTTAATTTAATGGTGTAAGATTCAATACATTGTACCAGGTTAAATATTAATTATTAAGTTTGTGTGAACTATACTTTTATTGGAGAGTAGTAACTTTATATTCCGAAAATAATTAGTTAGCTCGAGCTTCTATGAAGAGTAATGGTAATAAAAATCGAATTTGTGGCTACCTAAGTTCTGACAATGAGGTACTCAGACCTAGGGTAGTGATGCATTTTTCATTCCTATATATATATTATTAATTCATAAATATGATTGTTATGTTAGTAAAGAGTGATGTTAGATTGTTAAGTAGTAATATGATGTTATATTCTAATTGATATGTATAATTCAATGTTTCATTAGTTGAGCAATTCTTACTAAATCAATTTTACATCATAATGTTGAAAAGTCAATTTAGAATGTGTTTAAAATTTTAAATACGTCTTATAATTTTTTCACTTGTTGATTACCTAATAATGTATAAGATTGTAAGAAACAAACACACAATTACGTAAATTACTCGCAATTATTTTTAATGTTTTTTGAATTTATAGGCCGACAAATCTGCTGGATACCCAATGATCCGCGAGCAGCAGATCTAATAGATATCAACATGGATCTGGGGCGAGTCTTGGTCAAAAAATGAAGTAATGAGTGAGTCTGGGAATGCATTACCTGAATTCATTCAGACACATTGCTATTTGTTTTGTCAATTCAATTCTTGAATTTTTACATATATTATATTCATTCTTATACTCCTTTGATTCATCCTCCATTTGAGGTTAGTATAAATAATGAAAAGACATTTATACTAATCAAATAACAAATTTTTACCAACATTTTTGTTAGGTTAGTATAAGTCACAATTATTTTACCGACAAGGTATTAATCTAGTGGTATAAAGTTCCACTAGATTCCCATAAAGATTAAAAGGTTAATAATTCAGGTTAATGATTCGATTCATGAGAGCAACATTTGCTAAGAAGAGTAGTCACACACCTTAAAATGGATTAGTTTCTTACTCGTAGGTTAATAATTCAGGTTAATGATTCGATTCATGAGAGCAACACTTACTAAGAAGAGTAGTCACACACCTTAAAATGGATTAGTTTCCGTAATACCAATAAATAACAACTCTTTAATTTTGTAGTTGTATTCAAATATTATTTAGAGTAAATTTGTTGTCTAAGTTATATCAAATCAAAAAATATTAATCTTGCTTTCTCAACTATATAACTATAATGATAAATAGACTAATATTTTTAGAAAAATGGTATTTTCATAATTATATCATCTATTTTATGGAATATACACAAAAAATAAATATAGTTTCAAGTTATTCTCATGAATGTCAACAAATATTCCTAATAAATATAATTGTCAATCAAACATATATTTTAATATACCCACTAATAACATTCCTCGTAATAACATTTTTGGGAATGTGATTCCCAATATTATAAAATTATACTCTGAAACAAACCCTACTAGGTTGACCATAAAGTTTTATTGACTTAGGAAAATAACTTCATCTTCCACTAGAGACTAATTAATGATTATATATAAAATTCAAAATTTTATATAGTTAATAATTATGTATAATTATATTGAAGTAACATTTATTTGTGTTTTGTGGACCAAAGAAATATAAAACATTAGTAAACACTTTTTTAAATTTTAAGTAAACTGTTTAGTTCACTTTTTGGGTTATTCTAGTTTAATCGGGTTTAATTTGGTGGTATCATAATTATTCTGGCTCAAAAGTGGTTCAACCTCTTATTTGGTTAAGATTACAAATCATAATCATTTTCAAATTCGGTTAACGATCAGATCAGTTGGATTGTCCGGTTTGATCCTCTCAACTTTGTTAGAGACTTAATTCTAGATATAGGTTATTTAATAGATCAAAATAAGAGTTTATAGTTATTAAAAAGTTTGTTGTATAAGTATATCACATATTATTTATATGTCTTTTATTTAAGTTTCAAATAAAAATGATATACTGATAGAGTAAAAAACTAAATTTTATTTTTTTTAAATGTATTTTAAAAGGTTTCTATTCAAATCATCCATTATTATTGGCATACTTTTGACGGTTACATATATTACTACTGTTTATTTTTTGAAAATGTTATTAACGTCTATTGATTTACCAACTTTTGTTAACATTTTCTATAATAAAAATATAAAATGATTTACTAAGAGAAAAGAACATTGAGGTTATTTACTTTATGGAGGGAAAGGGGTGAGATGATTTTATCAAGGGGTGGGGAAAAAGATCAATACTTACATATTGGATATTAAGTGCTAAAAAAATATGTGTTAACTTTATTAAAAAGATTTAATATACTAACAGTGTAAGTGTTTTTTATAAGATCAGTAAATCTATACGATTCATATGTTAGCTAGTATCAACTTTCAAACAAAAGTATTACAAATCAATGGTATGTGATATATTAAAGTGTAAAAAACTTGACATTGTCCGTGCATAGATTTTAAACTCTTATTAAAAATAATTTTCATATGTGACGTTTTTGTATGAGGATTTAGAAAGTTGTGTTGATTCTCCATAAAGTTTGAATATCGTATCAACTTATAAATTTTATATTTCAAAGAGTTTTAAACTTTTAACCATATTTTCTCTATTATCATATTCATCAAATAAATTTAAAATAAAACTATAAATATAATAAAAATAAACATTATAATAAAATAAATTAAAAAATAAAAGGAATTTAATTAAATATATATTATATAAAATGGCTCACTTTGACTTTCTGAAATTCTAAAAATTAATGTTGGTTTCACGTTTATATTGTACTATATTACTATAATCTTTTTAAGTTATTTCATTTTTCAAAAACGAAAAATTATGATAAAAATATGTGCATCAAAATTTATTTAATATTTACTTATTTACCTTCAAAGTAAATCTAATATGCAAGTGAGTTTAATATTTATCCACTCTTATTATTATAAAGTTTTTATACAATTGGTATATTATTTACTCCTCATGTTTATTACTTTTGTTTAAGATTAATAATGAGTAATATATCAACATTCTCGATGCACTCCTTACTAGTAATAAAACTTAGTCCACTCTATAAAGTTTGGATCAATGTTATTAACATTGTATCGGTTATCATATAGACTAGAGTATTAATACAATGGTTTAATGATTCAAATAATTATTCATTAATTATAACACACACTTTTTTATGTTATATATTACTAGTTTGTGCATCTCATGTCTCCCAACTCACGTCCTTATTTTTTTGATATAAAGTGTATACATAAAGTTCTTATAAATTTCTCAACTTGTGCCTCTAATAATGATTAGTGTGTCATTGAATGTATTTCGTGCCGGATCAAAGTTATTCTTCCTGGGGTGATGAGGAGAGATAATAGAAGTAGGATAACATGCGAAATAGTAGTCATACATTGATGACAAAAAATAAAAGAATATGTATAAGTTTCTTATAGTTATTACTAGGATGTTACAATGACAAAATTAGAATATAAAAATTATGTCATGATGATTACTAAATAGAATTGAATGAAATTATACAAGTTCAATTACCTAAATACCTTTTAGACATATTTTCATTTATATAATTGTAAGGGCAAAGTTAGAATATATAAATTATATCTGTTCAATTACCTACAAATCATTTAGGTATGTTTTGCCTTTATATAGTAGTATATATAATAAAATGTGATCCACTTATTTAAGGAGTAAATTAAAAATATATACTTCACATTATAATCATTCATTCTATAAAAATCTATTTATTTATCTTACTGTAACAATTCATTGATAAATGTAAACATAACTTAATTGTTGCAGCAATTCATTGATTCACCATGTTACAAATAATATCTAGCTCAAGTTTCATATCCTTATTATATCATTTTAAAATATGATTTTTTTCATGTAAAAAGCATGATATGGTTTGAACTATATTTTTTTAGTTTTAATGGTTTTAATTATATCTTCATTATCATTTCATATTTGTAATTACCAACAATATGTTATTGATCTAGTGTTGTAAATCCCACTAGATTCATAGAATGACCAAATGTGAAATATTTGATTATTGGAAGCAACACTTATTGAGATAGACAATCGCACACCTACAATAAATTAGTATTACTAAAAGAATGAGAGAATACTCTTAGTAGTACAAAAAATATTATATTTGTAATTGGTGTGATTTATGGACAGTGAGAACATATCAAATGTCCTACAAATTGTATCAAGTGTTCTGAGCCGTGATTGCATGAAAAATGTATATTTAAACTTAAAGTTTAATTATTAATTATTTTTCCCGATAAATCATAACTAATGACAAATAAAGTAACACAATCAGAAAAAAGATATGTTCTGACCAATAGTGTGGACAACATTCCTACATCTCATTTCTATCTGTCGTTTGTCATTAATGTCTTGGAGCATTTTTCTCAATCTCCTTCATAATACTTCCGAAATTACAAAATAAAAGTAGAAAAAATTCATAAGAAAGTAAAGTTGGATTTTTTTTTTAACTTTATAGTATCTAAAAGTCAACCGTAAATTAATACCTAATTATGTTTTTCCTTTTTCTTTTAAAATTTTAATCTAACACAAAATAGTACTTTTGTAAATATAATTAATTTTTTAAAATTTTGTAATCCCAAATTTAAATTATAACTAGGAAATATTTATCTACATATTATTTTATTATTTTTTGGTAATTTTACAAAAGCTTTACCATTTCGTTGGAATGATGAAAGTACTAACAAAAACATTACTAAAAAATAACATGTAATAAAATCATTAAGAGTATTCTAATAATTTTTCAAAACAAAAAAAAGCTTTTGCATACCACCAATCATATTCCGAATCAATCAAACTTCATAAAATAATATTAAAATATTAATTTTAGTTTTTATAATTTTTGTTTTAAAATGAACTGAGTCTTCTAATTAGCAACATGAGACATCGAGTAAAACATGAATGAGAACATGTGATTTCATCATAGTTTTACTTCAATGCCAACTTTTCTGCTGTTCCCATTGGACTTTTTGTTATGCAATGCCAATTTTCAATTTTTTCTGCCTTCTTGCTCAATTATTTCCACCACAAATTTTCTGGTTGGGAAATTGTTATTTCCCTTGCCTCTAAAATATGATTTAACGTAGTGTATTAAAATATTTTTAGTTTGAAGAAAAAAATTTATATACTACAATATAAGAGTTTTATACATTATCATTAAATTATTCACCATTCATATTAACTCTTTAAAAAAATAATACAAATTAATAATTAATAGTATATTGTTGCATATATATTTTACACTCATCAAGTGATGAGAAATATACTTTCATTTCCTGACTTAAATACACACTTTTCTATGGGTTTTGTTATAAGTTAAGCATTTAGCTCAAATTCATACTTTTACAATGTCATCTATGCCTTATTATCTTTGTAACATTCCTATTGTGTGAACCAATGTAATTGTTTTGCAAACTATCAACAAAAATATGAAAGTTAAACATTGATAATACATCAATATTATCTTTTTATCCCACAATTTCTGTTACTCTATGTATCAACACCAACCATGATTGGTCAAAGAATATTTAATAATTAAATTTTTAATTTAAATATATAATCTATTTATAGATAAAGGTTATATATATATGATTGAAGAATGGTTTTGAGAGAGTTTATTAATTTATTACTAATAGTAAATAATGATAAAACAATACATAGAGATTATTTAAGTACAAAAAATGAATTTATGAATAGAAATTGTCCCAATATTCTTTAAAACCACCCTAAATTTATTAATAAAATGTTAGTCTAATGATATAACATTTAATTAGATTTTTAGAATGACCAAAAAGTTAGAGATAATCACATATCCTAAAAAGGATTACTTCCTTATTCAAAGGGTGAGAGATATCTTTGATAGTAAGAAAAGAACAACCCATCATTTTATTTACTATACACACAACTAAAAACAATAAAGTGATAAAAATTAAAACAACAATAAAATTTATCCCAAATCATTCATCGATTTTTTTTTTGAAAAAAAAAACATATATCGAGAACATATGAATTTTATATATTATTATTACATTATACACTATTTATATTATATATATACTATTCATTTTAAATCATTATTAACTATTTAAAAAAATTAGTATCTAAATAAATGAAGCTAATCTATATAATTTTATAGTTCACTCATACTTCATTTCATTCTTACATAATAATGTATTTCCTCGTATCAAAAAATAATTTATCCCCTAGTCAGTAAAAATATAACATGTGTGTTGTTTTGTTTATTTTTTAGAAATATTTTTATAGAAAATGATGAAACGTGACACGTATCATAATTTCACTGGAAGGAGGAAATAACTTATCTCTTTATACATGGTAGGAGACTCCATTCCCTCTACTCTAATTCAAAAGCCCATATATTCATTTTTTTTTTTTCAATTTCATTCTCCCACTCTTTGTTTTTTCTCCACTTCTTCCATTCTTCTTTCAAAACCCTAGATTACAAATCTGGGGTTTTGCTTTCTCTTTCTTCACACATGATTCTGAGAACACCACAACTTACCAGCTTGATTTCTCTGTCCTTTATCCAAGCTTGAGATTTTCCTACATTTGTTTTTTTCTTCTTTCTCATTAACATCATCTATAATGGGTTTTCAATAATTACACTATTTTCACCTCTAACATCATTTCCTTTATACTAGTATTTGATCTTTTTTTTGTTGGGTTCTTAAATTTGTGTTAAAAATCTAATCTTTTCATCATTGATTGTGCTTTAGATTTGCCCCATTATTAGAAATCCTTGCAAAACCTGTTATCAGTATCTTTATCTGTTTGGGTATTAGTCTAAGAAGTGAAAACTTTGGTGGGGTTGTGTAGAATTTAAGCATAGTTACATAGTTAGCATAAAGTTTGTTTATTTATAACAAAATCTCTTAGTATATGCATGGATGAAAGAGAAGCTATGGCATTCTCTGGTGGGAAGGGTTCATATTACTTGCATAGAGAAGGGGTTGCAGGGTCTGGTGGGGGGTTCCATGCACCCCCTCCTGGTTTTAGAGCTTTGTCAAACACCGGCATTCAAGCTCAGTCAAATGTTGCTAGGGGTGATGGTGGTTCTTCGGGTTCTACGTTTTTGGCTGTAGAACCTCAATTTCGCCCGAGTTTTAGTCATGGTGGAATTAACGTTGGTGGTGTTTCGTCTGGTGGGGTACTTCCTCTTACTTCTTCAGCTGAGAATGTGAAGAAGAAAAGAGGGAGACCCCGGAAATATGATTCTACTGATGGAGCTGTTTCTTTGAAACTGTCTCCGTTCGCTGGCACTGCTAATTCTTCAACACCGAGTTCCACCACACCTTCGGAGAAAAGGGCTAGAGGGCGTCCTCCTGGATCTGGAAGGAAGCAGCAACTAGCATCTCTAGGTATATTCATGTCAGGATTATCAATTCTTGTTGATTGTGTTTGTTGTATGTTTGATCATTTTTAGATGCAAATTTGTTTGAGAATATTTCTCTGGAGCATTTGTTTGTGCTTTGGTTTCAATGCAGATGAGCATGCAAATTTCTTATAAAAATCTTGTTAGCCTTTTCATGTGACTAACTTCGATAGCTAGTGAATTTTGGGATGACTTCTCTAAATTGAGTGTCTTTGAAGTGAGCATGTAAAGGTGCATCTATCATTGGTTTGATAAAATGCATAGAGATCTCAACCCACTAAATGATCTAAGAGTAGATGCACTCTCACTTGCTTACTTTTGACACAAACTCACTTTAGATGAACTCTCTTGGTGAAACTGTTGAATTTCCATTTTGTTTTATTGTTAGAACTATGGGTGGAAAATGGGTGAATTTGAATTCTAATGGATGGATGGAAAGTCATCCATATAAATCATATTTTAAATTATTCAATCCATCCATATCCAAACTTAATGTATGGATTCCAATCTATCCATGACTCAATTTTAATGGATTTGGATGGATGGATATCCAATCCATTTGATTTTTTATTGGAAGTAAAAACAATTTTGAAGAAATTCATTATTTTAAAACCACTATTTCATTAAAACACTTTTAAAAATACTTTTTTAAAAAGAGAACACACTTCTAAAGTGTTTTTTTAATTTTTTTTCAATATTCTACAAACATGCCTTAATATGAGCTACATCCGCATGTCTTGTAATTGATTCCAATCTAATTTGGAAAAAGTGTTTTTTATTTTTTTTAAAGTGTTTTGTTTTACTTTGAGAGAAAAAAATATTTTTTACAATATTCTACAAGCATGCAACGTTGTTAAGGTTCCATCGGTAAAGTTTTTTAAGGTTCTACATATAAAGTTTAAAGGATATTTATATATGTTAGAAACTTTTAATATTAACTGCATCCATAATTTGAGATATTTTCCTTTGTTATTCATATGATTCTTACCTTAAAAATTCAAATAAAGTTCATATGATTGTTTATGATTTGTTTATTAGCTTCCTTATGAGCTATTTTAGTAGTGACTGTGGACCTTTTCAAGCAAATATTTGTGTTGTCACTATCTTTTTTTGTTGCATTGACTAGTTCTTTCTTGTAATGTGCTCACTCGTATTATTTCCAACGTTTTGTTAGGCTCCTGCTTACTATCTTCCTAAAGAAGATTAGTCTCCTACTTTTTTGGTTCAATTGAAAAGTAGGGGGGCGTTTCTAACTTATCTCAATTTAATAAAAAAATTAATGGGAGAGTGAGAAGTACTACAAGAAAGTGAGAGTTGAAATAGTAAATGAAAAACAAATAATACCATTTTTTGAATGTTTGTTTTTTGGATGGATTGGACATCCATCCAAATGGACATATCAATCGATATCCATTGGATATAATGGATGGATTCAAATTCATCCATTCTAAAGTTATCCATTGGATTATATCCATTTAAATTCATTAGCTCTAATGAATGGATTTAATTTTCTTGGATTTGAATGGATTATGGATAATTTTCTCACCTCTAGTTAGAACCAACTGAATAATAGGGGTGGATTGTTGTGTTATCATATTGCTACAATCTATTTCAAAATCTGTTATATCATGTGTAGGCAGTGTTGATGTTGTTTTTTCATTTCTAGTCACTTTATAGTTTTTACTAATAAATTCTGTTTATTGTTCTTATTCTATTTGTTCCATTTTCCTTGTTATTTCTCATTATTTAGTTATGTTGTTGGTTTGCCCTTGCTAGCTTATAGATTTGTTTACTTTTCTCACCAAAGTAAAGCTATTTGCGAGAAAGTAATTTTCTGGACATGCATGACTGGTTAAAGTGAGGCAATCATGTAGAAACATGCAGCCATCATTGTGATTTTTGATGTCGAGCTTGTGTACTGATTGCAATACTAATCACTTTATAATCCCGACTTACATTTCTAGATTTAAAATCCGTGAAAAAAATTAGAAACTTGGTTTTTCATTTTTCTGTTTCTTTTCTTGTGCAACTGTTTAGTCATGGTTGTAACAACTAACAAGCAATACTATATTTCCGTATCGCTTTGGAGAGTGTGGAACTTTAATACCTTTGCTTATTGATTCCTAGGTGAATGGATGAACCGTTCGGCAGGGCAGGCTTTTTCACCGCATGTTATCTCCATTGGAGTTGGGGAGGTAGTTATATTCTTCCATTTCATAAGCAATGAGTTTTCTAGTCTTTTTTATTTAGTTAGTTCTTTGTTCTTTACTTCTTTTTCTTTATTAATCTTGAAATAATTAAAGTGAGTTTCACCATTTTTATCCATGATCTAGTTACATGCTTTTCCCATTTACCCTATTATGTACCGAAGTTGGTGTACCATGTATCAGGTTCGCCGTAAAGGAAATATTGTAATAATAACATATAAACGATAAAGTGATGAACTGCGTACTGGTACTTCGTACCATGTAAATACGCCCACAAAATTGATATTGAAAATTTCAATTTAGCATCATGACACGTATAGATGGTCGTTGATCACTTGATTGCACGCAACACTGATGGTGCTTGATAGAATCATCTAATTTCAATTTCAGTTTTCAAATAAATAACATAATTACTTTATTGGCTGTTTCTCTGTAGTTTTTTCGGTGGAGAATTTCTTATCTTTCTATCTTGTAAATACTCTTCCTTAGTGAATGTCTTTACACAATAAATCATTTATTCATCATGGAAACCTTCAAGATTTATACTTATTGATGTACAATATTCCGGAAGTTCTTGAATGTTACTATTCATTGTTTCAGGACATTGTAGCAAAATTATTGTCATTGTCACAGCAGAGACCAAGGGCTATGTGCATCTTATCGGGCACTGGGACAGTTTCTTCAGTTACTCTGCAACGTCCTGCTTCTACCGATGCCAGTAACACTTTTGAGGTTAAACTACTATTTGGTACTGATTTAATGTGCCTAAGGTTGGTTCTCATTAAGAAACCTATTTTTTTGCATTCGCAGGGCCGATTCCAATTATTATGCCTGTCTGGTTCGTACTTGGTTACTGAAGATGGTGGACCATCCGATAGAAAAGGCGGCATAAGTGCTTCCCTTTCGAGCCCCGATGGTCATGTTATTGGTGGCAGTGTTGCTGCGCTTATCGCTGGCAGCCCAGTGCAGGTACATTCTTGATTGCCGTAAAATCTACATTATCCTTGACTGCTATAACCTATTCTTATTTTAAAAATGGAATACATGAATGAAGCCTTTTCTTGGTGTAGGTGGTAGTGTGCAGTTTCTTACATGGTAGTAAAACAAAGACTAAGCAAGAGACTGTTACCAAAGATGACGACAGTTCCGAGCCTCAACATAGCGACAAGTTACCTTCTCCAGCCACTGCTCCTCCGACTCAAAACTACATCCCTTCAGCAACAGGCATGTGGCCTGGACCGCGATCAGAAGATGTGAAAAGCGAACAAATGCAAACGGGCATCGACTTGACGCGCGGATGATTATTTATATCCGGAAGAGAACAGACATTGGAGTTCTGTATATACTTGTTGTTGTGAATGTACTTTGTGAGCATTGTGACTCTGCTTGTTAATCCCTGTTGGTGGAGACAAGTCTGTAGTAACATATTGTTGGAAACAAAAGGATCATTGAGGGTTAAGTGACAATTCTTGACTTTTGCTGAAAAGTGTGGTGAAATGGAGGAGGCAAAAGTACAGTTCAATGAGTGTGGTGAAACATCTCTTTTTTGTTCACTACTTGGAATGAGCTAAATTATTTGCATGGGAAGGGATTTTATAGTTAAATAGAGTTTGGAATAGATTATATTTTTTAGTTTCAATTTATAAACTGTGAGATTATAATCTGTTTATGTTTTGGTGCCTTAATTGAAAACTGAATATAAAGTATAAATTGATCGGTTGTTTTGAGTAAGGTAGAAAAATTGTTTTATTACGTAGCAAATTATAGAAAAGGGTATTTCTTTATGGTATGATTATTTTGGTTGTCTTTTACACTATTTTTTAAATATTTACCATCATATACATTTTTACTATAAATTTTTTACTTTTTAATATTGCATGACAAAAGCTAAAAAATATCAAAATAAAAAATAATATAAAAACTAATATCAATATTAAAAAATAAAATGACACATAAATAAATAGAAGTTGATAAACTTAAATTACACAATTTATAAAATATATAATACATAAATGTTAAGTTTTATGATGAGGTAAAATGAGAAGTTTATAATTTTTGGTTATTTAAAAAAAATAATCTAAATAACTTTATAAATTCGACTTTTATTTATGAAAAATAAACAAAACTAGAGATTTGTTTTATGGTGGGTTGTCTTTAAGGAGGTGTATGAGCAAAAATAATTGTCTCATGTGGTATTATTGTATAAAGTTTGTAAGATTAATTACATTTGTTGTTTGGATGAATGAATTTGAATGTACATAATAGTTAATACATGTGATATATGTAGACTAATATATATTGTATCCATTATATATTGGTGTTAGGGATTATAGTATATTTAAAGACGGATATAATTTTTAATTTCGAACTAATAATAGACATAGAATTTAAACACATTTAAGAGAATGGAAGAATAAACAATCATTAATATTTGAAAGTTAAACATTTGTTATAGATTTTAGAACACCTCTTTAAAGTCAATATTAATTCTAGGGAGTTAAAAAACTTATGGATAAGTTATTCTAATTTATCAATACAATATGGGCTTAACTACTCCCTTTTATCACCTTCAATTATAAATAAATACGTTAAAATTGGTAGTAATATGGATGTGTATATAAATTAGTTAACATTTAAATAATCATCTGGAATCAATAATAAAACATAATCCTCATTCAAATATTGATCGAGTAAATTAGTATATGTACTTTTGACTATAACATGTACGAGATTATCATAACTAATAATTATAAATTGTTCATGTATATCAATTGATATATGACCATCATTTGACTCAGATAATTTGCCATCAAGACATCCAAAATCCATTATGCAAATTGTTGTGGTTATAAATCATTGTTGTTTTTCCAACCATGTCTTAGAGGCATAGTTTTTGTCAAAGTTAATATTTAGTATTTATTCCAAAGATATGAAACATTTATTATTGCATGGAATGAATGGTGGTTTTTTTGGAAGTCACCTCCAAAAATAATAACTTTTTCAACTAATGAAGAATCTTTCTTATCCATCTAACTTATAATATCTATTAGAGTTTTATCCGATACATCAAAACAGAATTTATATCTCATTGAAACTTCATATTATATTATTAACTTTGTTTATTTTAACCGCTCTACAACTTCAATTCCTAAGTGAATATTGCATGTTGAGTTTTCTAGTTAGGAACACTAGCGTGTTGACAGGCACTCCCGTGCCTGTCAACCCGCTTTCCTATTGTTTGTAACGTGTAGTCTGTCATGTATATTTATGAATTATAGTACTTTTGTATATTAAATAAGAGTATTTCACAATTGTGTTTATTCGAGTGTTATAATTGAATACATTTTTTTTTTAAAATTGAACATTCAAATAGTTTAGTAACTCACGTTTATTTTTATAGGTAAACTGTATGATTAAGACATAATCGTTGAAATAAATCCTAAATAATAAGGTCTTCATGAAATGTTTGTCAATTGCATTCTTATTTTGTAATAATGATTACACAAAGTAATAGACATGATAAATCGAGTAATGAATTTCCTTTGATATAAGGAAATTGAGAAATATTTTATGTTCAGAGTGTTGTTATTGAATATTGAAGCCACACTTTCGAATTATATTGGAGAATTCAAAATTTATATATTTTTATAGGAAAAATAAGATGTAATTTGGCTGATGTAATGCAAATTTTTATAGAAATATGAAACGTGTACATAATTTGTAATTGAATTACAAAAAAGTAGTAAGAATAAGTAAAGAAGAAAATAACAATGTGTGATAAAGGTCATAATGACAGTATTCTCAATGTACATATTATGAAACAGTAACTTTGAAACTAAGAAACAAACGGTGAAGAAATAAGGACTATTATGTAGAGTAGAACACACGACATTGTGAGCTTGTGAATCTCATTAGATGTGTGACTGTTGAGAACCGTTGGGTTGTTCCTTATAATCATTGGTTGTTACTGAAGTATGACGGTCAGATAAATGTAGATGTATGTAGTAACATCATTAGCATTAAGTCAATGTAATAAAATATCTTTAAAAACAATATTCTTTGTGAAATCACCCTCTTCCCCTTGAATTTTTCCTTCTTTAATAAGAATTTTCGTGGTAGCTTTTGAAACCCCTCTTGATAGAGCAACATATAGTTGTCCGTGTCCAAAGACATGTTTAGGAAGATAAATGCCTACATTAGGAATGGTTTGTCCTTGTGCCTTATTTATGGTGAGTGCAAAACTTAATCGCACAGGAAATTGCTTTCTGATAAGAACAAAAGGGAGTCCTACATTGTCTGACGTTTTAAGTTTAATCCTAGGCAGAAAAGCTCTATGTCCAGCATGTTGGCCAGTTAGGATTTCCACATCTAACAAATTCATGTAAGTCCCACGACATAGTAATCTGGTCCCATTGCATAAGCCACCTTTCGGGTCTATGTTTCGCAACAACATCAATGGTGCACCTTTTTTTACTTTTAGAACATGCGGTGGTAAACCACCAGGAGTAATGGAGTTTAAATATTCTTGTTGGTATAAGTTGTTTGTGTCTCCTTCAACCTCATCAAAAGATAACAAATTATGATCTTCTCCCAAAAAATGATTGATAATTATATCATTTAGTTTATGAACATTCTCATTTGTGGGTGTTAGTATAGCTCTTTCTGACATATAAGAAGCATCCCATCCATGACTTCCCAAATTAGGAAATATTTCATGTATAAGTTGTTGTATAGAGTCTTCTCCTTCCCACGTAATTGTCATGTCATGGTGTATTTTTACCAAATCATCACGAATTGTTGGTTCAACACCATCTCCAATCCTCATAAGATATTCAGCAAAATTTTGGTCTTGCAAAGAACGCATATTCTGACGCAAATGTAACACATTTGTATATGCCCACAAAGGAGACTTAACAATACATGCAGCTATCATTTCTGCATTATTACCCTTAGGTATCACTGGAAGTACCTGTCTAAAATCTCCTCCTAATATTACAACTTTCCCTCCAAACGGAGCATCACAACCTATAATATCTCTTAATGTTCGATCTACTGCTTCCAAAGCATATCTGTTTACCATTGGTGCTTCATCCCAAACTATTGCTGATGCTTGTGTAATTAGTTTCGCAAGATCAGATTGTTTGCTGATTGAGCATACTGATGATGAATCTGGGTTTAGAGGTATCTTAAACCGTGAATGTGCGGTTTGACCACCAGGTAATAATGTTGCAGCTATACCAGAGGTGGCTGTTGCTAGGACAATTTGTCCGACACTTCTTAATCTTGAAATTAAAGCACGATAAAGGAACGTTTTACCTGTTCCTCCAGGGCCATCCACAAAAAAAACTTTACCCTGTCTATGCTCAATGACATTCATGATGGTGTTGAAAGCAACTAATTGATCAGAATTTAGTTTACCCACATCATCCAAATCTTGATGAGAAATATGGAACGACAATTGTTCTTCAATAATTCTTGGTATTACATTATCTTCGAGATCATGTAATGGTAAAGCTGGCAAGTCAAAATCTGAGATTTGTTTTCCATGAAGAAGCAAAAGGTCGTTCAAATCTCTTAGAAGTTTATTCGTAAAGTTAGTTCTGATGGTAGAGCTTGTTGAAGGGTAATCCTCTACCATATAACTTTCAAACTCTTCCCAGAGACTTTTAACATCAGTAGGTTCACAGAACACTAATATTGTAACAAATAATCTCCTTAATGCAATTGGTGTTCGTAAATTTGAAGCTTCAAGTAAGCATTGACGAATACTGTCGTCTCCCTCTAAAAAACCTCGTTCTTGAGCTGATTGCTTGAAAGTTGGGAAGCAAGTGCCATTTACTGTAAGTAGGGATTCCCAGGAGGTTGGACCTCTAACATGATTCAACAAAACACGTAGGTAGAATTTATCTCCTTCTGAAGGAGATACTGTATACATTCTACCTAAAACCCTCCTTCGATTTCTTCTTCGATTCCATTCCTTATTGCCTTTGTCCCAAGTATAATGTTTTGGAATTTCTGTGTATATATAATGTCTTGCTTCTACATCCAATTGGTTTAGTGCAAAGAATTGTGTAATCATGGTTTTTGAGTTATGATCATCATTTAGAATGTCATTGACCATTTGATGGTCATAAAACCGTACTTGTTGGCGATTGGGCAAATGAATTTGTAATCTTACAACTGAAGGATACAATTGGTAAAGATTAAATCCAAATATTTTCCATAAGGCTTCTGGTGCACAAATCCATCTTGCATCAACATATTGTTGTATTTCATCAGTATTTATCCCTCTATGCACTTCCATTGCTACTCGATCTGGGCCTTTGTAAACATATTTATATAGATATTTTATGCTCTTAATGCTACTACATACCTCGACATTTATGTGACAATCATACTTCAGCAACAACCAAGGGTTGTAAGGAACAACCCAACGATTATCAATAACGACACGTCTGTTGAGAGTCACAGGTTCGTGACATCGTCTTTTATACTCCGGATAAGAGTCACTACCCTGACGTGTTTGTGTGCAAAAAATTTTAGGAAAGTTTTTTTTGCAGCGTCCATCCTTCATACATGGGGCATTTGGATTGAGCGTACCGCAAGGTCCATGAACCATGTGCTTCAAGACTGTATGATGTAATTGTGGTTCCTCGTCATAATGTGGTATTTCTGCCCTCACAACTGCAT
>NC_032026.1:2190976-2193824 GCF_001865875.1 Lupinus angustifolius
AAAACATATTTATTTTAATTTTCTTTGAGCACATAATAATATTTTATGACAAACATAATTATGACGAAGATATTAAGGTATTATTGTTAATCAAATCTAAGAATATATTGGAAACTAAATCATACGAATTAAACATATATTAATTAAGTATGATTTGCATAAAAGTGAATAAAATTAATCAAATGGTATCTCTATATAAAAAGCATTAGTGAGGAATAGTAGGGAACTGAATGATATAAATTAAATATAAATGGGCATATTAGAGATTATGCAAAAAAAATAAGGGCAATTTTGGAACCTAAATATTTGCTTGCTTCCCTTTTTTAAACATAGAAACCCTAAGTTGTAAAAACATAAGTCACTGATACTTTTTTGGAAAAATTTCTCTCTTCACCTTCTTCTTCCAATCCGACCCTTCAAACCCTTACTCTTCTGATTCCTCCTCAACGCCTCAACGATTCAACAATTGAACAACCCCAAACGTAATACTCAACCAGATCTCGCGTGTTCTATATATTGGGAGCAACTCATATTTTTTGGTATTCCAGTTTCACATAATGATTTGTAAGTTCTCTTTATTCTCCATTATGAATTTCTTATTCATCTATGTCTATTGTTACGTTGTGGTTATATGTTTTAGATTTTCTCACGTTCTCTCTTATTTGGCATTTCTTGCGTTTTGTCTCTCTTACTGTTTCCCTTAACGATTTGACTTCAACGATCTCTTTTTTTTTTGTTTTTTTCTTCTATCGCTTCTGGATCCCGGTCATTTTGAAAATTAGAACATCGATCTGACTTGTGTTTTTAAATATTATACATATCAGTAGCCGGATAGGGCAGGTTGGAGGTGACTTTGGTGCCTGTTTAAATGGGATGGTTCAGCAGTTTTACATGCTATTGCATGTGCCGTATAAGCATGAGGAAGATGATGTGATGGGATCGGTTTTTATCGGAGGGGATATGGGTAGTGAGAGGATTGGGATTGTTGCTATGAGAGATGATTTAAGGTCTTTCAGTGCAAGGTTGAAGAATCATGGGTTTTCCGAGGATGATAATGTTGTTGCTACTAGAACTGTTGATGAAGAGGATGGGGGGTTTAATTTTGGTTCTAATGGTATTGTCGGTACGTGGCAGGTAATGAAAAATCTTCATTTGTGATTGTTATTTGGTTGTTAGATCTGTGAGTTTCTATTTCTAAATCGCTCAATCATTTTTTGCTTTCACTTTTCAGCAAGTTTGACTATTTATTGTATGATTTGTTGGTAAACTTCAAACTTGTATATGTGTTTTATTATTGGTTTGAGGTTTTGTTTTATTATTTTGTAGACTGGTCAATTTGCTTTTAGGAAAACAAATATGTTTTTTTTAGCTGAAGAATGAGTGGAACTTAATCAGTTATTTAGAATTTAGATGTGAACAGTTATTTAGTATTTAGATGCGAACAATTATTTTCATGTTTTTAGGTTAACTCTTTTATGTATAATCAGTTATTTACAATTTGGATGCGAAAATTTATTTTGTGTTTTACGAATTTATAATGCAGTTCCAGATTTTATATTATTATTATTATATAATATGTTGATGTGTTCATTTTATATTGTTCCAGATTTTATAGTGTTGTGTAATAGAGAGTCATTACCAAATATGTAATTTTAAGTAACATGTCTTGTCCCTTAGGACTTAGTAGTTAGTAATATGAAAAACTACTTTTTATAATCAGCCAAGATATTTTTGTGTGATTAATAATCTGACATGATAAAATATGACTTAGACTTACCAGGATGATGAATTTGCACAACAACAATGCAATGTAATTTGTTGATGTGTTGAGTTAGTTGACAGTGTTTATGTTGTGCTCATATGCTTGGCAATATTGACATACATAGAAAGAATCATTAACAAATATAAAGAGAGTCGTTAACAAATATAAAAAGTCATTAACAAATACATATCATATGCTTGGCAATACTGACATACATAGAAAGAATCATTAACAAATATAAAGAGAGTCGTTAACAAATATAAAAAGTCATTAACAAATACATAATTTTAACTAACATCTATTGTCCCTTAGGCCTCAACACTTCCATAGTCAAACATCATCATATATATGTAACTGTGTTTTTTTTATTTTTCATAATACACTAATTTGCTTCCTACATCAAACCCAATAGGGTTATGAAAGTAAAATATGTTTTGCCTTTTCTATGTTCTTATTCATTAAATGCATTGATATAGAGTGTTGATATGTATTATATAAAAACTTTAATAATAGAAAGCAACAAAACCCCAATTTGAGGATTTCAATTTAATGTATGTCAGATAATTGAAGTTCACACGAAATTGAAGATAAATATAAGATGAAAACTACAAAAAGTTTTAAATTATGGTATTAGAAGGTTTAATTTTTTGTTTCAGTACAAAATATTGAATTGATGGATCAAATATTTGACCTTAATTGCATTTTCCTATTTTTTCTACTAAAATTTATGTATGCATTAATTGTTATGCGTTTTATTTGCCTCTCTTTCTAAGTAGATTTTCATTTTAAAATAAATCTATCAGATTTTCCTTGTGATATGATTTGTTATTTATTTTTTGTTCATGTGTTGATTCACTTAGCCATATTTATTTTGTTTAATTTGTTAATGTCGTTCAGAAATGTGTTCATTCACTTGGCCATATTTATTGTGTAATAACTTGAGTAAGCTTAACAATTTAACAAAAAAGTATGACATACCTTGATACTATGGACTGATATCTGGAATGTGTTTTATACTTTCTCCTTTGGTTGATGAATTTATGCACTTCTGTAAATTTCGTTCACAAAATGTGTTAATAAACTTTT
>NC_032026.1:2193924-2207462 GCF_001865875.1 Lupinus angustifolius
AGTAATTGTTATTATTGCCTTATCCATTACTGTAATACTGGTTGAAATAATACTGATTGAAAAAAGTTAACTATCGTTACTAATAAAACAATATGAAATACTTGAATGTTGCAAAAATATGATATAGAATAAAGATGGAGGGGAAATATTGAGAAACCATGATGTGATTTCTATTTTATAGTGTAATAAACTTTTAACAATAGTGACAAAACTTGAATTTGCACGTTTATAAAAAAATGAAAACTGTCACTTCCCATCCACTTTCTCCATACAAAATGGGTACCATCATGGCAAGTTTGAAATGAGAATAAACTACCATGACCATGTAAACCAGTTACCCACATTCTAGTGTAAACTGCTGTGATAATGTTCAGTATATTTCACTTACCCACATTCCCGTCAAAACAAAACTGTTGTGGCAGTTTAAAAAGATACATTAATTAAATTAACATACCTCATAATCTATAGAGAAATGATTTTTTAGACTTATAAAGGGTAAAAAAGGAATAGAAATTACTCAAGTGACAGTTAAATGAAGTTTTCCCTTTATATAATGGTATAGATGAATGACTATTTTTGAATGTGTTGTTCTTCCTCTAGCCAATAACAAAAAGGCTATTGGAGTGGATGCTACACTAAAAAAAATGGGATTTTGTGAAAGCTAAAGTTTTACATATGAAAGTTTTACGAGTTCCACCATACTATAATAAAAATATTCCATTATCTTTTAATATTTTTTGATTGAAGTAAGACACAAGATTAAAATAGTATTTAGTTTTTTTTAATTTTAAGTAAACTGGATTTAAAATGATGCAAATTAGAACCGTTTTTAAATCCGATCAAACAACACACTAGTTTGAATGATAATGGAATAAATAAACCATTTTAATGCAAACATTTGATGCAAAGAGTTTAACGCAAACATTTAATGAACAATATCAAAGTCAATGCAAATTAATAGGTGAACGGTGCCAAAGTTACAGAAAACGAAGTTTTTATAATGTTGTGAAAATATAAACAGTGTACTTCCAAATTAATACACGTGCAAATAATATAAAAAATAGTGTAAATTATATTGATATTTCTTGAATTTTAGTGAATTATGTAAATCACTTATCATTTTCTAAATCTATAAGAAACACTCCTAATTATATACATATATTATATTAACTACTGCTATAACATTTATAAATGTAATTTCCTAAACAAAAAATGGAGACGAATGTAATTAATTCAAATAAAAAATGGTATATTATGAAGAAAAATTCAAATAATGTCATTATTTTTAGTTTGTTATAAACTTCATCATAATTCTAAAGATGTGTTTAAATCACTCTCAAACTACATTGTAATTAACTAAAATAATGAATAAACATTGACTTTTATACTATTTAGAATTCTCTTCACAATATATGATATTTGTTTAACTTAATTATATTCGACATCATTTTTTATTTAAGAAATTACATTTATCTTCCTACATGAATAGTAAGTATAATGTACATATAATTATAGGTGATTTGAGTAATTTAAAAAAAGGAGAGATAATTTGTGTAATTTACTAAAAATAATAATATAAATATTTAAGGGGTGAAACAAAATATTTTTGTGAAAAACAAATATTTAAAAAGCAGAGAAAGCTACAGTTTTTAATCTAGTTTTAATAAATAAAGGGAAAATGTAAACAATTTAATGCAATTATTTAATCGTTTGAAACATTTTGGCAATGATAACAAAAAAAAACGCTGATATATCCTCATACATAAGATAAGAAAAACAACATATGTCATATAATTTAATAATTAGTTTATAAATGGTATATATTTTTTTTGTGAGATAAATTTTTTGGTAGAAAGATATAATATCATTATCTAAAGAAAGAAATGTGATAATTATGTTTTATGAGTCTTTTCTACATAATATTTAATGTAAATATTTAACCTTTCAATTTTTTTAACTAACAATCTGAGTATAAATATTAATCTCTTCAATATTGAATTAAGATTAAAAACATTATTTTTTTATATATAATTAATGCCATTGAAAAAAAAAATGTGAACAAGTCACCATCCTAATCTAATATTGAAAGGATTCCCATCCTTACCATCTACACATACACATGTTTCATAAACAAACTTCATAACTAATGATTTTCTTTCAAATTCAATTAATTAATGCGTGGAAAAGCATACAGGATAAGAAAAATTTAATGATCATTTTCCATAATTCCCATACTCCGATAATAATGGACCTCTTCGATGGTTGGAGGCTCCACGATCATAATCTGGTTCAACAGAATGATACCATTTGTTATACAAAAAGAAAGTTGATATTATTAAGGCTTAAAAAGAAAATAATCTTAAGATACAAGCACTATATATATAACAAGACAACATGGCCACTATATATATGTTCCTATTTAACTCAATGATTCTATAATCATATCTTGTGCATGCAAAGGTTTAACAGAATCGAGTTCGAGGAGATTAATGTAGACCTTTCCAAAGGTCACCACCTATCTCCTCAATACACAGGTACCTATCTATATACATCTAGAGTATAATATATATACGGTATAAATATAGAGATTTATACAGAGTTATCCACCATTTATTTGTATTACCTATATTATATGAATGATATGTCGTGTATTGACAATATATAAATCTCTTACACTGTTGTTGGTGCATTTTTTTCTTCCTCATCCATTTAAGTCCAATTGATGGAGTATAAATGGTGCTAAAAATGCAATATGGTCATTTGTATAGATTGGATCAAAGTTTTGGTGTACTATTCTATTGACTAACTTCTTTTCTGGGTTGTGATTGTCTTACAGAAATAAACCCTCTGCAGAAAGTTCGAGCTATTGTTCATGGAAGCCTCAAGCTTTCCGAAATGCATTAGTTCCTTATCCATAGGATGAGGGATAACTTTAGTTAACAAAAAAAGAATCTCGGCTAATGCAGGAGGACTAGTCTTTTATTTATACATGATGCCTTGTGGCATCAGAAATGATAAATGTAAATGTCTCTTTGCTTATGAAGTATAATTTTTTGGTTTAAGTGTAGTTTGTGAAACTTTATGGACTATGTGCATCTTGATTTCTGAAAATGAAATAGTTAATCAGCTATTTTGTATGAACAATTTCTCAGTCTGCAACATTATGTATGTGTTATGTCAGAAAATTTGTCGCCGTTTCCGGGCACATTTCAATTCTGTTTAAGTTTAGCTACTACAATTCACTTTATAAATTTGCAGGTTGATTAGTTAATGCATCTTTCTTTTCAAGGCCTAATGTATTTGCTATATGATATTTTGTTGCCCTTTTTCTCTGATGTTTATAAATCTTGTTATGTTTAGATTTTGAACAACCCTGTAAGGAATGTGTACTTTCTGATTTTATTGAATGTTCTTAACTAATTCTGTTTTCTTTTGGCAGCCATACAATCCTTATCTACCTTGCTTCCGCTTTTCCGGAATCGCGGATCATTGGTTAGTAGAACCATTTCTTTTGTTTACAGCACTTAAACATGATTAAAGGAAATACTAACCATAATCTGAGTAGTTTCTAATGCTTTTTTTTCTTCTCACTTTGGATGTTTATTTGAAAGTTCAGCTTAGAGTGATGGATAAGAGAATATATAACTTAAGAAATGCATTGATTCTAAGTCTAAATTTGTACTGTTAGGACTTAGGAGGTACATTTTCCACAATCTATTCCTAGTTTCCATGCATTGTGGATATAACAGTATAAAAATGTGCATCCAAGACTTATAATTTTTAATTTTGTTATATTGATTGTAACATCTTTCCTTCTCGAATCATCAGGTATCCGACCGATCTTTCCACGAGAGCCAAAATTAATTCCATACTGAATTGGCATCACTCTAATTTACGATACGGAACAGGTTCTTAACACATTCAAATCCTTTAACTAATGTGGTTTACTATCAGGCTATAAGGATTTCTGCTAGTTATGCCTTTTGCATTCTATCGAAAACATCGATTTGTTCATGTTGGATCGATTTAGCTTGAAAATCAAGTTCTGATAAAAGAAAAGACTTTACCATAATGAAAGCCAAATACTAAATAACATGTTCCTAGCCAAAGAACATGCTTTATGTTATATAAGAAAAGGACATGTCTCTTATAAACTTTGACTGACCGGCGGAACCATGCACTTTTTACAGGGAATTATGCACTGAATACTGTAATAGAACCTGCACTCGGCATTCCAACGAGTCGAAATGCAGCTGCTGAAGCAGAGAAAGTTTTATTATCTTCTTTATCGAAACTAGAGAATATTTGGCTCACCGGAGATGGACCATTCCTGCTTGGTGGCCTTCAACCATCTATAGCAGATCTCAGCCTGGTTTGTGAAATCATGCAACTTGAGGTAACTAAATGCGACTTAATATTGCTGATGTTATTGATGCTGCATTACCTGATAATTAGCTCTTGAGCGTATCCGATAACGTCAATTAAAATGCAGGCGTTCTTAGGCGATCCACTTTATCATATGCTATCTTCGACGTGTTTAAGCTTAACCTTCTGAGCTTAAATCCACACAAACAATTAGCTCAGAAGGTTAATTAGTTGTTGAACGTATCGGATAACGTCAATTAAGATCAGCCTTCTGAGCTAAAATATTTTTAGTAAGATCCAGGCTAATGCTATTATTGTCGATGTTGGTTCTAACTATTTGTTAGTAGGGTGATTTATCCACGCAAAAAATGTCCGACTAATTAAATTTTAAACGATCGTAGATTTTGGATGAGAAGGATTGCAGTCGTATATTATCTCGATACAAGAAAGTTCTTCGATGGATCGAGGATACGAAAGCTGCAATGAATCCTCACTTTGAAGAAGTACATAATATCCTTTATAAAGCTAAAAAGAATTTTGAAAGGCAACGTTTAAGGGTAGCCAAAACTGGGAGTGAGCCTAGCAACAAGGTTGGAGTGCATTCAAAGATGTGAAAGCTATGTCTTTTATCTTTGTTGCAAGAGTGTGACATAATCAAAGCCTCTTTGCAAAGTGAATAAGATTGAGAAGTTGGAACTTGGAACAAAAATGTGTGTATGTATGTAACTTATCTCAAAAATGGATCATCTTCATTATCGGAGGGTTCAGTACCATATAAGATTATGACATGTGACTTTAAAAAGATTTTAATAGTATAGATTTTAAAATATTTTTCGACAAAATATTATTGTAAATAGTAAAATCAAATCTGAACCTCACGTTTATTAGTAATGGAGAGGATGTCTCTCCCTTCTATCATTACTTTATGTTAATACTTGATAGATCTCATTTTGAGAAATGTTAGTACTTTGTATTTGGTGGTTTATTTAAGATAAATAAAGTTAAACTACTTAATCTTGTTGTGCCAAATATCTATTATGTTAATATATTTTTTGGTACCACCAATAATATCTTTTTATCTTTTTTGATAAAGAACTAATTCTCTTCGGGGTATGTGACTGCTCCTCCCAATAAATGTCGCTTATATGAATCAAACTTTCAACCTTAAAAATCCAATACCACTAAACCAATGTTTTATTAGTATATTATGTTAATATTTGAAGCGAGTTATCTTGTATAACTATCTGATGCTAGTGCACAAAGTGCTCCAAGCATACATCATTGCTAACGAATTTTAATAATAAAAGTAATGAACAAAATTTTTTATCATATCTTATTATTTATTATAATAACTAATTTTCTATATATTATACAAGAGTTTTCATAAGCACCGCCCAATCCCATTACCACCCCAACAACAACAAAATTGCCTCAATCTCATCAATTGTCTTCACTGTATTCCTGGATCTATCTCATTTGAAAAATTTATGGAAAATATTCTTCTCAAACGTGCCTTAGAGTTCAAATCCTATCCGATATAGGAGAGACCAATACTGAAATATGAGAATGAAATTTTTTAAAATTTTTTATTTATTTTTTATTAGAAAATAATATATAATCATAATCGTTTAAATAACTTTTTTGCAACATGTCTTAATTTCATCAAATATTGGATCCTCTGGACCTCACCCTTCCTTATTATAAGTAAGGAGAGTAAATTCCACTAACCGGAAAAATGACCTTTAAAATAAAAAGAAAAGAAAGTAAATTTACATTTATTTTGTTATTTCCTTGGATGAGGACTAATCTCCTTTGAAATACTATAAAAATATAAATGCTTTTCTAGCCGTCAAATCATAACATTTAATCATGATATTTAGGAATCTAGTTTTTGTCCAACCACTATCATATTATTATGTTTCTTCTGATAAATTATAAAATAATTTTTAGGCATTTTTATATTTTTTTTAATATCTATATATTGTTAATATGAAATTTATACATGGTTATTAAAATATTTATTATCATTTATTGTGTGTTTTACTTTATTTAAGAGATGATCATTGTGAATATATTGTCAGTTATTAAAAAAATGCAACGAGTCACTAAAAATGTAACCATATATATATATATTATAGGCAATTATTATTTATACAATATTATAACAGAATTATTATAATCTATAAGTACATTACTATCTAAAGAAAATATGTCTAAGAAATAGTTAGGTAATTGAATGAACATAATTTTTATATCCCTATTGTGCTTTTATTATTCTATAAATGCAAATAGAGATGATAATGAGTTTTCGAACTTGTGATACTCACAATGGGTCTTGTCTAGGTCCGTATCTTTAGACCTATAGGTAAGCGTGAGACGAGTTAAATATGTCTCTCACCCATCCATAAATATTGATCGGGTCAATTTTTGAATTTGAACTCGTCTCTAATTAAGATAGGATGTGTGAGGGAAGAACCCAAAATAAGACGGGTCAAGATAAAGACGAGTCCGAGTTGGAAAATGACAAAATGACAACCATATATTTTTCCCTCAAATTGTTAAGTATGCATAATCAAAATTATCAGAATTTGTATGTAAACTCAACTAAAACCTACATCTCACAACATCGATATATAAACTAAAAATTATCACAATCACGTGAATTGAATCATTCAAACTAAAAATTATCACAATCATGTGAATTGAATCATTCAAACTAAAAATTATCACAATCACGTAAATTGCATCATTCAAACTAAAAACCATCACAATCACGTGACTGAAACTTATAGAAGACATTGAAAATTTCAGAACAATTTAAACTGTCAAATATCAACATAAGCTGAAGTGTTCTTATAAATGATAAAAAAATACAACAACAACTGAAATGACACCAACATGCCAATTGTAACTAACTCTTAAGCGTCAGAATGTCTTTCACTCTCATCGCAACAATCCTTCACTATCTAGGAGAATTAAACAATGAAAAAAGGTAATGAATAAATATCATATGATAAGTGGTATTAATATGTTGTGTGAGCTTGCATGTGTTTGAGTTATGTGTGCTCAACATAATGAGTATTGATATGTATTTATTTAACTAGTCTTGATATATAACTATAAGGGACGAGTCGGGTGACAAAGACATAGACCCAAACCTATCATTTTTACGACGAGTCTGTCCATTTTTATTTATTTGGATGAGTCAGACCCATCCCTAAGTCATCGGGTTGGGACGAGTCTACGGGTGGGGCTGAGTCTTGCTCACCCCTACCCAGACTCACGAATCCCCTCACCCGCTATTCATTCCTATATATATTGTTAATCTATAATCTTACATTGTTAATTCATAAATGTGATTGTTATGTTGTTAAACATTGATGTTTATTGTTAAGTAGTGATTAATAGATATGTGTAATATAATATTATGTAGATTGAACAATTTTTACTAAATCAATTTTACATCATAATGTTGAAATAGTCAATTTAAAATGTGTTTTATAATTTTTCTGTTGTTGATTACCTAAATAACATATAAGTTTGTAAGAAATAAACACCCAAATACATAAATTACTCGTAATTATTTATAATGTTTTTGAATTTATGGATACTCACAAATCCGCTGGGTACTCAAGGATTCATGAGTAATAGACACAGTGAGTTCAATACTGGTCTGGAGCAAGTCCGAGACAAAAAATGAAGCAATGAGATGTGTCCGAATATTACGCTACCTAGACTCACCAAGACCCATTGCTGCCCCTAAATGCAAATATGTCTAAAATATATTAAGGTAATTAAACATATATACTTTCATTTTCAATTCAATTAGTATCCATCTTGACATAATTTATGTATTCCAATTTTACCATTTTACAACATCCAATTAATAAGTACAAGAAAATTCTACATATTCTTTCATTCTTTTCCATCAATGCATTACTATTATTATACACATTCTACTACTTCTATTTTCTCCCTTCGGTGTTCCAAGAAGAACAACTTTAACTCACATATATAAAAACATTGTGTACATACTTGATATCAAAAAAATAACAATGTTCAAGTAATCACTTCTTATAAAGTTATTATGAGAAATTCTCTCACTATTTCTTTCGTAGTTGTTTCCTAAATGTAACTGATTTCAATATTCATTTTTATGTTTACTAGTGTGTACATACACTTCGTACCTTCCGGTTAATATTGGATGGTACTACGTATTTAATTTTTGTACATTTCATTTTTTATAATTAGAATATATTTGTTGTATTTGGTGTGCTTTATATTATAATTTTTGTGTGTTTATAATAATATTTAGTTTAAGGTGATAGATATGGTTAATTAATGTGTTGATGTTGGTTAATTAGGATTATATGATTTTTTGTAAAAATTAAATAATGTGAAGGGCGAAATAAGAAATAAAAATTACACAATGATAAAAGTTACACCATATTTTAACTTTATATATAATATAAATAATTAATGATTGAACATATATATTACTTTTACTTTAAAAATTTTACATTCATCTCCCAAAATGTGTAAACTTAAGAAAAAATGGATAATTTGTACTATTTGAATAACTCATGTGCATACCAATAAGGTATTCATTATAAAGGATTCTCAAGGCCGCCGAAAGTTAGATTCCTATATAAAAAATGATTAGTTTCATACCGAAATCATAAAGGTATAGTCTTGGTAATACAATTTTTTAAGAGAGGTATAATTACTCTTTTAAATTTTATTCTGAAAAGAAAAGTGTTGATGAGAGTGAGAACAGCAACCAACAAAAGCTGGTTGAAAAGTGGCGCAGCCTGAATTATTTGTATCAGAGTTACCAAATTTCCAGTCTTTTGTACTTTAGTAAGTTCTGACAATCCCCTCCCACATCTTTCCTTTTCACTTATTAAAGTTATTGTTTTGTATGCTACTTATGAAAGCTAAACACGACCTTGTTCTCGAGGATGCACCAATCTATAGCTGTGGTGGCTTTAGGATACACATCCAAGGCGTGTTAGCCACCACAGCTATGTATTGGTACATCCTCGAGAACATGATTGCTTTGCCTGAGTTTCAATTTGAAGAATAGAATAGTTCCTTTGTCAGATTCACTTGTTAGTTCAGATGATAGAATTGACTCAGCTTGTAGCTTATTGTGAACAAAAACAACAATAACCGGACCTTTATCCCACTAGATGGAATCGGCAGCTTAGGTAAAGCACCCAATATTTCATATGTATGGAATCTAAAGTCATTCCTGACTTACTTGTAATATTAGTGCTTTAAATTGTCATTGTGACTATAGTGATTCAATTACGATCATTGTGATGCGGGATTGCGACCATTGCAGTATGAACTATTTTGTGATTGATTTTTTGTTAAATTTGATACGGCCTGATGTGGTTCAATGTGGCCAAAATGCGATCCAATGTAGCCACATCATTCTGATTCGATGTTACACTATAAATGCAGTGTGTTATGGTCACCATAATAATAATATTGCGGTTGCATCATGTGATGAGGTTCACGTTTTAAATCAGTGGACTTTTGATATAATGTACAAATTTACAAGGCTACAACATGCTATAATCTTTTGATTTACACAAAAAGGGATATTCCTTGAAAATTATGGGACACATTACTAAAATTGTTTCATCTGTCTGCATTAGCTTCCAAGACTGATTACTTAAATGGAAGAAGAGAACCAAATAACAAAGGGAAAATATGCTGCTGATATTTCCTCCATAAAGGAAGCACATACCAGAATTAAATCAATGATTCTTAAAACTCCTGTTCTGTCCTCTAGCTCTCTGAATGCTATATCAGGAAGGGAACTCTACTTCAAATGTGAATGTTTCCAGAAGGGGTGAGAAATGAAGTTGTGATGAATTACAATAATATTTTGCATGTATTTGTTTTTTTTGAGTTATGTTTTGTTAATCAGCATGATTTATGATAGAACATTATGGTAGCGTTCAGTTCATATAGCCGACCTCACCTAGTGAGATAAAAACTTGTTGTTGTTGTTGCTGTATTCTCGTACTTTACATTCCATCACATATAATTGAGTTCTTTATATATTCTATTTCCATCAGTGGAGCATTCAAATTTAGAGGTGCCTGCAATGCTGTTTTCTCTCTTGATGATGAAGATGCTTCTAAAGGGGTCATAACACACAGCAGGTCTGCTATGTGCTGTTATTCTAGAAATTTGATTTTATCTTTATTTATCAGATTCAATGAAACTCTCCTGATTGTGTTATCCAAATCAGTGGAAACCATGCTGCAGCGTTGGCTTTGGCTGCAAACCTTAGGGGGATCCCTGCATATATTGTTATTCCGAAAAATGCCCCAACTTGCAAAGTTGAGAATGTAAAGAGATACGGTGGCCAGGTTATCTGGTCCGAGGCCTCAATGCGATCAAGGGAGGAAGTTGCAAATAAAGTGCGGCAGGAAACTGGTGCTATCTTAATACATCCGTATAATGATGGACGCATATTGAGGTACTGTGTTAAATGCTGATTATTTTTTCTGACTAAATGCATTGTCATTAATTTTCTTGGTGGAAATCTTGGTGTAGGCTCATTCTTTTAATAGCAATTTATCAACCAGATAATGTAGTACTATATTACTCTGCTTCAAGCAGGATTTTTTTACACACTTCGCTTTAATTCATCACTCATGCATCTAATATGCATATATTGTTGTACTCTTCAATTGTTCTTTCTCAGATCTAAATTAATTTCTGAACTGTTAGACCTATAGCATCATGTCAGTGTTTTTGTCATATTCAACTTCAAAAAATTGGCAAATAACATAAGCATAAGCTATGGAGGGATAAGTAGGAATTGGTGAATTGCAATCATTAAGATTGACTTGTTTGATTGTTCTTGCAGTGGCCAGGGTACCATATCCTTGGAGCTTCTTGAACAAGCCCCACAAATAGATACATTAGTGGTACCAATAAGTGGTTTGTTCACTTTTTTGCTATCATCCAAAATGTTTAAAGTTTTGCATTGATTTTTTTATCTGAATTCTGGTTCCTGATTTTGCAAAAAATGGAAACTGTAGGTGGTGGTTTGATATCAGGAGTAGCATTGGCTGCTAAGTCCATAAACCCGGCTATTCGTATTTTGGCTGCTGAGCCGAAAGGAGCTGATGATGCAGCACAATCTAAAGCAGCTGGAAGGATAATAACATTGCCTGAGACAAATACTATAGCTGATGGCCTTCGAGCATTTCTTGGAGATTCCACATGGTAAGAAAAAAACAAATAAGTTTGGAGCATTTCTTGACTATTAAGTTTATATACGATTTTTCGTGTGGAGGGGTTCAATTTTAGCATTCATCTCGTCACAGTTAATTTTAACCTTAACCCTTTTGTTAATTTTGTTATGTTTGCTTATACACCAAGTTACAATGACGCAGGCCTGTAGTGAGAGACCTTGTTGAAGACATTATAACTGTGGAAGACAGTGAAATAATTAAAGCCATGAAACTGTGTTTTGAAATTCTTAAGGTTGTTGTTGAACCAAGTGGAGCAATTGGTCTTGCTGCTGTTCTATCAGATACTTTCCAGAAAAATCCTGCTTGGAAGGATTGCAAACATATAGGAATAGTAGTTTCAGGTGGCAATGTTGATCTTGGCATTCTTTGGAATTCTTTGAACAAATGAAAGTGACTTCTTTTATTTTGCCTATGTGAACCTTCATTGCTCCAGAATCCAGATACATAAAACTGTTATTCATTACTGATGTAACAATTCTGCATTTATGCATCCATTAGTTTAATTTAATGCTACTTAGTTAACTTTTTGGATTCTTTTTTTATTAGGCAAGAGTTATTTAAACTACAATTAGTGAGAAAAAATAACACTAAAACCCTGCTATTATTTTTAAAGAGTGCATGTTAGAGTTGATAAAGGAGATAAACCAGTGAATTAGTAATGTGGTTCAACTCAAGAGACCAATTTGAAATTCTGATAAATAAATACAATTTATTTTAGGATACCTGTGACTAAATGACATTATATTTTACATTATATAATATAATTTAAAAAGTAAGATTGTATTTTCAGATTTGGTTCTTCAGCAAATAAACTTTAGTTCTTATTAGCCCTCCAATAAAAAAATTTAACAGTTAAAAAGATTTTTTTTTAACTTGTGGGATTATAAATTAGACTTGTGAATCCATTGACTTGGTCTTCTTAAAGTTCCACCTCTCATGGTCCAAAAAATAAGGATCTTTCATTCATTATTCTCTCTCCATACTTGTTATTCACTCTATTCCTATCATTTTCCCTTCTCTAATGCATTACTCTTTTTCTTTCCTTCCTTTCCTTTCATTCACATTTTGCTGGCACAATGGTATATTTTCTTTCTTGTGTCTCTTTTATTTACTATGGCATGGTAATGTTCTAGTCATATAATAGCTGTTTTGTTAATGTTCTTGCTTTTCTAGTTTTTTTGGAAAACTAGACAATCTACCTTTGAATGCCAACATGTTTTAAATGAACATTGGTACCATTTATATGTTCTTTTCATGTCTACCTGCTGAAAAAGCAGGAGAAGTTGTTTATATATAGGAGGAGAAGGAACTATCATTCCAATCCATTATCAACATTGTGCATATACAAGAATGATTATGAAAATATGGTATTCATGGTAACAACTTACTTTCTCCGATTAACCAAAGTCTTTTTCTCACTAGGTAGTGACCATTACATGAATTAGACAATTGACGATTCGATTGTATTATATCATTACAAAAAAATCATATGATGAAAAAGCCCATTTAGTCATGAGTCCTTAATGATTTCCCATGTGATTTTCTTGGCTTCATCTTATTTCTAAGTATTGGACTGTACTCCACCCAATCTACTCTTTTACCCTATCTTTTAGTGGTATTCTTCTCAAGAGAGCCAGCAAGTCACATAATGTGAGATTTCACCAAATTCCCCCCAATAAATGCTACCTAGGGATGGATTCATAAAACATCATTTGGATAGGTTATACCTAATATATATATATATATATATATATATATATATATATATATATATATATATATATATATATATATATATATATATATATATATATATATATATATATATATATATATATATATATATATATATATATATATATATATATATATATATATATATATATATAT
>NC_032026.1:2207562-2225090 GCF_001865875.1 Lupinus angustifolius
TATATATATATATATATAAAACTCTGAGAGTGAGAAAAGTTGTGACATAAATTGTGAAAACAATAAATTTGGACCATACAATTATACATAGATGGTTAATGTTAAAAGTTAGTTAATGATCATATGATCAATTAAAAGTGTGTTCATGTTTAAATCTTGATCATTCAAATAAAATCCAATGTTTCATAATAATTATTCTCATTTCTCACAGTAATCATTATTTTCACTTGAGTCACTTCCTATATATATGCGTCAAATAAAAAGAGCGCCCCCATTACACGAGACTCACATCTAGCGGGTTTAGGAAATGTAGATGTAAGCAGCCTTACCTCTTCAAGCAAAGAGACTATTTCGAGGATTTTGATGAACTGTTTCCTCTCATATCCTTATCCCTGCCCTGAAATTATCTCTGCATGCATTCACCAGTTCTATATCTAGACAAAACAAAGCTCTTAACCTATGAAACTTTTCTGGTTTTGTTGTTGCCTGACCCTTCAAAATCAACCTCTTCTTCTAGCATTTTGCCTAGCTAGTACATTAATAATCACTATGTTCCATCATAGAAGTGCATATCATAGCACACCAGTTTATTAGTACATGACACAAATTTTTTGGGCAGGCAAATGCAGCTTCCGGAATGGCTGTGCATGATGATTGCAAACTGAGATTTCAGGAGCTTAAATCAAAGAGGAGTTACCGGTTCATTTTGTTCAAAATCGAACAACAACAAGTGGTGGTCGATAAGTTAGGCGAACCTACCGAAAGTTATGACGACTTTATGGCCAGTTTTCCAGCCGATGAATGTCGCTATGCTGTCTATGATTTTGATTTCACAACTGAAGAGAATTGCCAGAAAAGCAAAATCTACTTCATTGCATGGTACCTTATATACATAATGATAAATCATACTATTCGTATAGTTTTTTACATTATCAACAAATCATACTCTACTTTTATCCGACTTTTAAGATTGGTATTACAATAATCCAACATTTTTAATCATAAGACAATGTATAATTCATTGTTACTTATGTCTTTTTTGTAAAACTTATTGAATGTTGAATCTGTGTTAATGGTACATGTGGTGCAGTGCAGGTCACCAGATACCTCAAGGGTGAGAATGAAAATGGTGTATGCAAGTTCCAAAGATAGATTCAAAAGAGAATTAGATGGTATCCAAGTTGAACTTCAAGCAACTGATCCAAGTGAAATGAGCTTTGACATTGTTAAAGGGAGAGCCCTATAAGCTTCTCCATTTGGTACCCCATCATATTCTTATTGCTTGGATTCCAAGTTTCCAATCCAAAATGACATGTACATTCTAATGTCTAAAACATATACCAACATTAAAACAACATTGACAACACTTTGATCTCATAACAACATGTTACTATAAGAAAACAATGTGTTAATATGTTCTTCACTCAATCCTTATCAAATGATTTGGCATATTCATTGTCTTATAGGACACATATTAGACATTTTCTATTCCTAGGGGCCCTTGTCCAATTAAACAGGGGAATAATAGAAGCCACCAAATAATTTATGTTTATCATAATGTATGTCTCTTGATTAAATTATGTATATCTTGGGAGGGTTTAATTTGGTATTTAAACCATATAATACAGTATTATAAGTATATATATATATATATATATGGGAAGTGACTCGAGTGAGAATAATTGATATTGTGATAAATGAAAATAGTTAATATGGATCATGTAATCTTACTTCTACGGTCAAGATTAAAAGAAGTAATCATGTGACTAATAACTAACTTTTGATCTTAACAATCTATATATAATTGTAAGGCTGATATTTATTGTTCTAAAATAGTTTAGAATTGTTTTTACCTGGTTCACTCCCTATATATATATTTAATTATTTATATATGCTAAGTCATAACAATAATCATCTACATAAATTAATATCCATGAGTAATGTTGTAGTTTATTAAATCTTCTGTCCTATCACTTTGTCTTTCTTGAATTGAATTGCAAGACCTGTGCCAAAAAGGGTGGGTCACAGGTATGAATGTATGGACCTTGATTAATTTTGGATATATAAACTATACATGGATATGAATGCATGCCCTTTCCATCTAATAATATTGGCTTCAAATCTAAAAAATCTTTTTGAATGATAAGGGGTTCAATTATTAATCATTTATAATAATCCCAAGATAAATTGGTCCTTTATAAGAACGTGGTGTGTACAAAATTACTAAACCAAAAAATTAAAATTGGCATATATTAGTACACATATAATTGACCACCCAATGATAAGCTAGGTTTAACTACAAATATATTCCCTTTAAATAAACTACCTAAATAGCCCCTTTAAAAAAACTACATCTCATATGCTTATCTTTTATATAGAGGAAAGAAATAAGAATAAAAGGGAGATAAAGTAATAGATATGATAAAAATATGAAGATAGAAATGGAAACAAGATATATGTCAATTTTAACCTCCAATAAGTTAGGTTGATCAAAGAATCCAAAGGTGATGTTGATGTATTTTTTATGATTCCTTGTACTACTAATAATATTGAATATGATATAAGAAGATCTTTTGGATTTTAGTGCTAACCTAATATCCACCTTGTCCCCAAAACCGGGAAGGGTTATGTAAAAAAATCCTCTAAGAATATTCTTTATTAAAGATTTAAAAGGTACTCTAAAATTTGAAAAATAATGTTAATTTTTTTTGTATTAGAAATCCTAAAAGTTGATTTTTTTAATAGTTACACTTCATCTTCATTTATTCCTCGTACATTTATTTTTCTTCCTTATAAATGCTCCCTTTGGTTGATGGAAGAAAATGGAAAGAGAAAAGATATGAAGAAAGAGTATGAGTAGAAATAAAGTAGTGAGAAAGAGAGTGGATTTTAAAAGTTGTTTGATTGAAGAGAAAGAGAAAAGAAAGAAAGGAGAAAGAAATATGATACTTATTATATAGACAATAATACCCATGTTATATTGTGTTTTTCCATTGGTGTAGGATTGCCATTACATTATGAAAGTAAGGGTATAAGTGTAATTCCATAAATCTAAACTCACCTTCACACTTTCTTCGGTGATGGCAGGAGAAAAAATTTGAAGTGGGACCCATCCTACTTTTTTCTCTCTTCTCTACTTTTCTTGTCTACCAAATGGTGGGAAAATGGAAACTCTCTCATTACTCTCGCCTCTTGTTTTCTTTCCTCTTAAATTTACCCAAAACAAATGAAGGCTTAACGATGGATGTCTATAAGAGACATTATTAGTGTTTTACATCACCATATGATGTGATGGTTGAGGACACACATTAACATTTCCTCTCCTAGTATGAATACTCTTGGCATGTTACAGTATACACAACTTAATCAAATATTTATTCAAAATGATTTTTAAAATAAAATAAAAAATCATGTAAAAATGTGATCTTATTTTCATGATTTACTTTACAAGTTATTTTTATAAGCTTAAGTAAACCGTTGCGAACAATCTCTTAACAAAGATACTTTTTGGCTACATTGATATATCATTTATGAAGATAGAACAAATGTAGTATATGTTAAAAGGATGACATTCCTTGTGCTCGTTTTAATATAATTTTTATTAAAAATATGTTAAAAGGAGAAAACATCATGAGTATTCTAATTCAAATAACTCTATTGAAAACAAAGAAACATTGGATAATGGTTAACTATATCTTGTACTAGATAAGTGATTAGAAAAAAATTATAAGTGGAAAAAACTAATGAAAGTATTGTTAAAAGTTTTTAAGATATTGTGTCTTCTCATTTGTGTTTTTTTATTATTCTTATACCTTATCAATAATGAAACTCTCTTGTGGTTGTAGACTTTCCGACAACAGTCAAGTTTAACAAAGGGTATAGGGCTGATTGTTCAGCTGAGGCATATTGGACTTAACGGGAAATATATTAGTAAGTGTGCAGTTCTCATACTTAGGAGAAATTGTTGGTTATATTCAAGTGTAAAGTCTCATATTATTATAAAGGAATGAATGACATAATTTATAAATGGTAAAAAACATATATAATTATTGTTTTAGGGTTTTTGTTTCAAGACATATGTCTCAATTGTAACTCTTCACTATTCTCATACCCCAATAAGAATGAGCTAGAGATTCTCTGGTGGCTATAGACTCCATGATGCTAGACATGTCTAAAAAATGGTATTAGAGTTGATGATTCACTTGAAATATGATGGGATTAAGATGAACAAACTAGTAAGTATATGATACTCACATGTACGGAGGAAATTGTTTAATATATTCAAGTTGAAGTCTCACATGTCAAAGATGAAATTGAATGGATGAGTAAAAGATTTTATAACTCACTAAAATCCATAAAACCATTATTTTAAGTCTCACATGTATTAGCCTTGGGTTTGGATCCTCTCCCGCAATGGAGAGGCCAATACCACTATAAGATTGTGACATGTGTCAAATTTATAATTAAGGATCAAGATTTTAAAATAAATTTATTTTAATTTTAAATTAAAAAAAGTCTTGGAATTTTTTTTTAATCAATTTCTTCTTCTTTCTTAAGCTAAGTTCTTTCTCCTCCATTAACCCCTCCTTGATGCCGTCACAGAAGACCAAACTTCTTAGCCTTCTTCACCGATACTTTTTCCACCGACGACTTTACACTTTTAGTCTTCGTCACACTCTTCAGTGATGCCTTCTTCGTTGCCTTAGGTTTGATTTCTTAAGCTAAGATTAAAATAAATTCATTTTAAAATCTTAACTCTTAATTATAACTTTGACATATATCACAATCCTATATTGATACTGACCTCTCCATTATCGGAAATGATCCAGACTCATTAGCCTCCGGTCAACTTAGGTTAATAATAAGTAGAGAAATAAGTAATATATCAGTGAAGTTGATGACATCAATTGCCACCGCCGAAACTTATTTTAATATAAGATAATAAACACTAAGCAAAGGACACATGTATGTATTACAATGACATGAACGTAATGGGCACCCATTATAATTGGAGATAGACTGCTCTAAATTCAACACTTTGGGTTCTTCTTTTTTAAATATATAGTTAGTATGTCAATGCCACAAATTGGAAAAGCTTTTTTCAAAATTGCTTATTTTAATATAATATATATTGCTCATAAAAGCTACACCTCATAAACTAAAAATCTAAATTTGTAAATGAAAGAGACGTGTTAACTACCTCTGCATATGGTCAAAACATGCCATATCGACTTTGCCTTGTCTAATTCAGTGTATATAAATGCCTATTAACATATTTAAAGTCTATTCAACTATAATGTTTTTAAATAATAAGTTTACTTTAACAACAATGTATTTATCTAGTGATATAAAGTTCAGCTAGATTCTCAGGAGACTGAAAGATCAATGATTCGTTTCTGAGTATAACACTTGTTAGGAGGGACAATCATGCATCCTAAAAGAGATTAGTTCCTTACCTAAAAGGATAGAAAGATACTTTTAATAGTACCAAAAAATAATAAGCCTTCCTCTAATATATTAACATGTTTACTTTTAAATATGTTAATATACCTGTATTTAAAAGACATATCTAACATCAACAATTTAATTATATTTTTGTGAATAATTATTCAAATTTCACATACAATAATTTTAGTTATATTAAAGCAATATAATATAAAATTGAATGTATAATATAATTAAATACACTAACTTGTTAAGTTTTATAAGGGACAAAAAAAAAATGATATGTTAAATTATATAGGTTTTAGGATGTATAAGTCTAACTTATTTGTGAAAAAAAGTCTAACTTAACATATTATACCTATGATAAAAGGGCCTATATTTTCATCTCTTATGTGCTAATTTAATGTCTGTCTAAAGGTTTCTAACTAATTTAGAGATTGACTTATTAAGCTAAATATTTTTTATAAAATGTCTAAGTATAACTATAACCCATTTAAAAGAATCTATTTAATCTATTTAGGTCAAATAATAGGTTTCATATTTTCATCTCACATTAATTTAATGCTTGTGTAAAGGGGTTTCAATGGGTTTTGACAAGTCTCGACTTCTATATGTACATTATTCCCACTTCCAACTTATTTTTTAGTTGACTTGAACCAATGAAAACATGTCATATTAATTAAAAAAATTAAATATTTATTATTTATTTTGTTTTTATTTCAATATCATTGATTCAAGATATTGTTTAAGACATAAATTGAAACAACAAATCTTATTCTTTCTTACCTAACATTGTAGGAGAATATTAGCATAAAATTACTCACTTTACCTTATTTGTAGAAGAATATTAGCAGCATCGTACCAAAAAAAGAATATTACCAGTATTTTCTTTAAAGAAAAGAAAAAATATCTTCAGAGTGATTTTTTTATATTTCGAAAAGTGTCCAACATAGTTTTTCAATATTAATTTTTTATATTCCTTAAATAGTGATACTAATAAGCTTTCTAAGGATATTATTCAGAATAAAAATTAAAAACATTACATGAATAGCATAACTATCTTTTTGTTAAGAAAGTTGGATATCATAGCTATTAAAATCTAGGGTAGTCGTTAATATTCCCCATCTTTATATTTATACCTTTAATTGTCACCTATTCACACATGAAATTAAGTAAAAAAAAAAAAATTTAGTAAAAAATGAACAACTTAGTTTTAACTGTATATATTTATCTTTAACTCTTATTTATTTTTTATATTATCTTCATGCATATATTTTGAAAATACATCAAAACAACAAAGAAACACAATATCCAATCCTCTACATGAACATATGAAAGATTTTTCCTTCTTAAAAATGTATATATACAAACACTAACAAATTTATACAATATCAATACATCATTCATCACTCATATATTAATTATAATTGATTCTAAAAAATAAAAATAATAGACATAAACTATAGATAATATAATGACTACTGTAAATAAATATTAAACTCTTTTCATATTGCAAACTTCTAAATTTCTCCCTTCAGCTAACACCACTAAACCTAATTTGGCAGCCATCACACTTTAGACAAAGTTTAATTATTAGAAGATTGATTAGTGGACAATCCATGTATAGATGATAGTAACAGCCAAATTAAGATTTTAATAATAGTACCATGTATGTATAGATTATAGTGGTTATCCCTCGTGATAAATGTCAATCACAAAAATTGAACCTTTGATATTTTAGTTTATCCGGAGATTCAACAATGTCTTATACTAATAAACTAACTCTTTGATATAACAATTAATTATAAGCACTCTTTCGACCCTCTTAAAAGGTACTTTGAATAAACTACCAAATTTGTAGGGTCTTTCAATATGCATATAAATAAACTGCACTACTCAAATCAAACAGAAGCACAAAACATAACTTATTCCTTATCAAACATCAAAAAATGACCAAGGTTTATCCTCAAATATTAACATCCTCCACTTGCTTCAATTCCAAAAGAGAAACATATACTATATGGATGAAATCACTTGTGTTCCATTCTAATGGTTGCACTGTCTATGATTCAAATGGTGACATCGTTTACCGAGTTGATAACTATGATAGAAAGGGTAAAAGAGAAGTTAACCTCATGGATATGAGAGGAACAATTCTATGTACCATAAAGAAGGTAAGATACTAGCTAGTGTTTTAAATTCTGATTGTGGTTTGGTCATAGTTACGATTGTAGTTATTGCAATTGTGCTTATTGTGAACATTGTGATATGGATTATGACTGTTACGATGTGAATTATTTTGTGATTATAAATATATTTTTGAATTCAATGTATTCCAGTGTAGTCTGATCCTACCCAAATGTAGTCCGATTCAGTTGTGATGAGACAATATCATTATGATTCGATGTCGCATTGGAATTGTGGTGTGATCCGATTGCGGCAGTTAATACCACAACCGCAATATTATGGTCGCATCACGTGATGCGTTCTGGAGTTTGAATAACTGGATTACTAGCTAATTACTTAAACCAATATGGTTTAAAGTAACTTGATCCTAATTTTAATGATATATTTTGCAGAAGTTACTATCTTTTGGAAGTTGGAATGGATTCAGATGCAACAATTCTAATTGTGAAAGCATGAAGGAACCATGGTTTCAAGTGAAAAGATGTAATAAAATGATGACAAGGAAAGTAGTATGTGAAATTAAAGTGGATTGCCAAAAGTACTGCATAATGAGAACTAGTGTCAAAGAAGCATTAAGGATAGTAAACATTTTTGATGGGCATATAGTTGCAGAGGTAATACATATTTTATTTTCCATTCTTGAAAAAAAAATGTATGCACTGACAATATATGAGTTTTAAATATTGTTATTACATCATCCACCATTCATATTTAATAATCGATAACTCTTCAAAAAAAAGAGTAATAAAATGAATGGTGGATGATGTATCAATTGTATATAAATTTTATATTACACTCTTTTAATTTTAGTATATGGACCAACAATAAATATGGGTATTTAATTAAATTTCTTATATGGTATATTGATTTTGTTTAAAATTTGAAAATATGCAGGCAAAGCAAAAATACTCACTCTCAGGTGTTGCATTGGACAATGATGTTTTAACATTGGAAGTGGTTACAGACATAGATCATTCCCTTGTAATGGCTTTAGTCATGGTGTATGGATTAATATGTGGCAGAATGTAAATAATTATCAATTGTTCATACAATTTATTTGGAGGCCCTTATTCAGCAACCAATGCTTTGTCTTTGTGTGCCTCTTTATTATGTGATTGACATTGTTACTTTTTGTAAATTTTCTGTATTATTATATAAGTTTTGGAATTTCAATTTGGATTAGTTTGTATAGAAGGTTTTGAGCTCCATCATGATGATCATAGAGGTGTATGTATAGATATAGAGTTCACAAAGGAGTACATTAGATATTTGGTGTTGTACCAAAATTTAGTTGCTTAAGTTATGGTGTAACTCCATTTATGATCTTTTGGTGAAGCATGATTCTTTGTATAAATCATCTAAATGTAGAAAACATTGGAGAATGCTTTGGTTGGTAGTATTATGGTTGATTTGGCTTATGAGAAACGATATTCTTTTCTCCACTAAAGAGTATAGTTATATTCAGATTATGGATCAGATTTAGATTCGATTGTGGACTTTGTAACACCGTGAATTTTCGATATATGTTATTAATTATTTGTTGTAACAAAAATAATTTTAGAAACTAATCAATAATGATTTAGGCTAAAATGTAGTTGAATGTTAGTCTTGTTTTGTGAATTTCTATTTTTTTTAATAAATTTTATGTGACGGAAAGTTTTTGAGCTGTTGTTGGGTCCAAATTCGGCCCAATAATGTATTTTTGAGTTCCGTAACTCGGAATCGAATTCCGATTGTGCTGTTGGTTTCAACATTTCTAAATATTTTTCACTCCAAGTTTTGAGTTTTGAAGTTCTGGCCGTAAACTGAAATCGAAAGATTTTTAATATTCAGCCGAGTATTAGCCGACAATACTTGGGCATGGTTTAATCTTGAATGTTATGCCGAAGAGGTCACTTTACTTTCACGAGTGAAACTTGCTTGACAAGCAAGCAAAAATACTCATCTCTTACACAAAACCCCTTAAAACCTTTATCTACCCATTACATAATTTACTCTTTGAAAACCTTTGGTTCCCCCCCAAATCAGATTCATTGTCTTTAAAAGAGCCCCCTCTAACTTAGAGAAACCCTTGGTATTTCACTCTTCTTCTTCACTTTGATTCTCAAAAACTCCAAGGTAAGCCTTCATTCTTCATCTCTTAGAATCTAACCGTTAAATGTTTACGAGATTTTAGTATGATGTTTATACGCATGTTATGAATATTTTCAACCGTGAAAATTTTCTAATAATTTTCCTAACTCTTGTTATACTCAAGAACTCGAAAAATAGGTTCTTGTGAATTTATAAAATCGTTGTTTTGAAACCATAAAATCTTATTGTTCATGGGGCTTTTTAGTGTTTATAAATATCATGTTGTTGATTTTGATGAAAGAAAATGAATATGAAATCAAAGGATGTTTTGATTTAAAATGTTATTTTGAGTATGAGATAAACCCTTGTAAAGAAGGTGTTGAAATGACCATGAACACGATGGGAATCATGACCGAGACTTTCGAATATAAAGGATGGTTCAAGAATATGAATCTTGGACCGGATGGATGAAAGTCTCGGGTGTTCTTAAAATAGATTAACATGACGTCTTCACCTTAAAGTTAGCATGTAAAAAATTTAACTCGCAAATTAATGATTGATTTTTGTGTTTAGTTTCGAGGCGTTCGAAGTCGGACAACATACCTATTCACTTAAAGGAAATCAACCGCTCTACAACCCAAAGTGAGGGAGAATAAATCGTGACATAGTGGTGTCCGAATATGACACCCGAATCTCCCAAACTACCTCAAAAGTTGGGAGTTATATTTGTTTTTTTAAATCCGTACTTAACCAATTGATTGTGTGCCTGGATTAAGTACGAATGATTTCTTAAGCTGTATGCCCTAGGATAGCTTAACATATAAAGTATTGTGGTAGTTATCCATGAAGGAACACCACTCGAGAAACTAAAACGCGTAGGGATCCGAAATAGTGGTGGTATTCGACCCGGTGCCCCAAAAGGTTGAGAGAGTGGGCCTGACCACTGAGCCAACCACGCCTGGGTGAGCCATACACGCCTGGTACTGGACCAGCCATGCTTGGGTGAGCCAGCCATGCCTGACCACTAGACCAGCCACGCCTGGGCGAGCCAGCCACACTTGGGCGAGCCAGCACGCTTGGGAGAGCTAGACACGCCTGACCACTGGACCAACCATGCCCGGGGCAAGATAGCCACACCTGGGCGAGCCAGACAGGCCTGGCTACTGAGCCAGCCACTCCTGGGCGAGCTAGCCACGCCTAGAGGAGGGCCAGACATCATGATTGGCCTGTTCTGGGCAATTTTGGCGCCAGAGCGAGGATTGGATGGTAATTTTGACCAGTTTTTGGTGGATTTGTCGCTTGAGCAATACTCTCTCTCTTGGGCGAGAGCCAAATAGAGATTTGAGTCTGTTTTGACGAATTTGTCGCTTGAGCGACAGTCTCTCGCCCGAGCGAGAGACAGACAATAATGTTTATTGTTTTTGATTGATTGATTGATTGCTTAGGCAATAACCCTAACTTGGGTGTGAAGTGTATTTAACACTTAGGAAAGACAATGGCTCAAATGATTGAGTCTGGTGCCCAAATCGACAAACTTATGCAAGTACCTTTGTTCTTGCAATGTTTCCGAATGTGATGTCGTGATTAGGGCAATGCCCAAAAAGGATTACATGATACCAGACAGTAAGGTTGTCTGACCGTAAGAGGCTTGGTCATGTGGTCGTCTAGGGTAATTCAACAATGATTTGTAGTGGTATGGATGTTATTCCTATATTACGTGATAACGTAAGATCGGGTCCTACAAGAAGCATTCCTTTGGGAGATGTATTAGGATGAGTTTATCGATATAAAAGTCTGATTAAAAGATTTAATCAGCTAACTTCGGTTAGTGTGCATACTCATTATGAATAATGAAGTAGTGGAGAGGAAATTTACGGGAGACAATGAACCCCACGATGTTGAGAGGGACGACGATGGCGGAGATTCGTCAACAAAGTCTTGAGGGCGAGTCTGGGTGAGACGAGTCCCTTGTATTTCTAGATGAGGTATTCAATTGGATTGGATAGTTCTCACAGCCAAACTAGACGATCTCTGACAACTCCTTTTTGGAATCAGGATCGATGAGAGGATGCCCAGAAAGTCTTTGATACGACACTGTCCTGAAACGAACAATTCTTTGGAACATGTCGACCATATATCATTACGAGGAATATTTTTTGGTGCAAGTCTCTGTTATTTATGAATCGTTTATTGGGAGGATATTGGTGTAAAGATGGATGAAATAAACATAGCATTCATACATTGAGTTGATGGATATTGATTCTCGTAGTTTGAGATATAATATCATTCATCATTTGCGTTTAGGAATGCAAAATATATTGTGTACATTATGTATGTCTATCTGGATGTAATATTCTGTATAATTCCATGCCATCAATGAATAATATTCATTACATGTCTTACTCCCTTTTCTTCCTGCTTGTCTTCGGTTCACATTCTCGTTCAGATGGACCGTACCGTGAGGATTCAGAGCTACCGATTCTCGATGTCCCAAGAGGGGACATGGAGTAGTAACGGGCACTGATACACCTACACAGGCCCTTGTGCCTTAGAGTTGGAGATGGTTTGTGATGGCTCTACGATGCGCTTCCCCTCACATCATGCGTACTTGGATGCTTCTTTCAATTTACCTGCTCGGAGACTAGCACCTGTTGCACCACACGGACCCACTGCTGCAGGGCCATCTACTCGGAGACGAAGTTGGGACGACGTGCTCAATTCCCCACCATGGAGGAGAGCTGATCGATGGACGATGCCTGATTTTCAGACAGATGCGGGAGCCGGAAGTAGGTCACAGGGTTCGTCCAATGACCTAGAAGAGGAGATGGAGGCTGAAGAGGAGGAATTGGAAGCCGAAGAGAAGGACTGTGTGGAGTTAATTTGTATAGAAGACTCCATTGAGGTGGTAGACCTTTTCTCCGATTATGAGACGGAGGAGGACCCCAATGAGTGTCCAAGCGCACCCGCTAACACTGGAGCTAGTCACTAGGAGTCATTTCCATTTCTATTTTGCTTTTGAAGAGGGTATCTGTGTAGGGTACTTTTAATGTGTTGAATAAATCAGTCTACTTTGTATATTTCCAGTTTAGACAAGATTTGATTCCGCTTTGTTTTTCGTACAAACATTTTCCGTTATTTTCAATACAGAATTATTCCACGACATGTTAAGTAACTTTTGATTACCATTAGGTAACGATTGTTGTACTTTCCGCAATTTAGGTTACCTAACGTTATGTCCCAAAAAGGAAACAAATATAAGAAAAAGAAGTTCATATTATATTATTAAATTTTTTTTACCCATTTTTGGGCAATGTTGTTGGAGTAATTTTCGAGGCGTTACAGACTTAGTTTGTCTCCTTTAGTGGTACAAATTCTTATGATTTTTCTCGGTGGCGTATGGACCCTAGATCTTGTATTACTCATATAATCGAGTTTGTTTCCTTGTATTTGGGATTGACACCCCTTATGCATTTTAATGAATATTTTTGCATATGTAATGTTTCCAATTTGCATATGATCTTTGATAGAAAATTACATGGATTGGAATTAATAGAATTCACTAACAAGACGTTAGTCCAGTGTAAGATTTTGCTAGATCTCCAGAAAGACTAAAATGTCAACAATTCAATTCTTGGAAGCGACATTTGTTAGGATGAACATCCACACACTCTAAGATAATTAATTCCTTACCTATAGATTAAGAGTATACAATATACCTTGTTAGGACAAAAAATTAATAGAATTCACCTTTACTTATCAAAAAAATAGTTTTGTGGTTGGATTGTAAAACTCATAATCTATAAATTTTTGATAAGTTAAAACAAATAAGACAATATGCTTTTAATAATTTGACTAAAAAATCAACCATTATCAAGTCAATAATTAAATGTATCTTTAGTACTCAGTCAAAAGCAATATTAAATAATTTTCAAGTTTTGTATTCATTATCATAATCTTAGTCTGACAATATTTTTTACAAAATTTTGTCATGTTTATGACTAGTCCTAAGAGAAAGATATTTTCACTAGGTTTTTATTAAATTATTACATGCACCCTCTTGAAATTCAGCATGTTCAACTATGCAGCTGGAATACTCACACTGGTTATTACATAAGAAAATAAAGGTTTGGTCTTTCATCTTTGCTCATCACCTCATGCATAATTCACTGCAAATCTTTTTCAGTTGATTGTATAAAAGCCCCATCAACACTTTTGTGTATTAAAAAAAAAAGCTTCGGTAAGTGCAACAAAAAACTTCTATATTCGATTAAAATTTTTGGTTATAAAGTTTTTTAATGGGTGTTTGTTCTCATTGGTGACAAAGAAATGGTGATATTGTTTCTCCATTAATCAAGAATTTCAATTTTTATGAAATATGATGATCATCTAATAAAAAGGGTTTCCATTTTTTTAAATAAACGATTTGAAAACCTATTAATTCTAACAAACGGAGCAGTACATACAAAATATGATGTGAGATTATGGGTTCAGATCAACTATCGGCTATCCCCAACTCTATCCTCATTTCCTGTTACATTTCTTGTCCCAGTTCATCCTTAGAAGTGTATAGTTGTGTAATGAGTTTCCTTCCACTAAAGCACCCATGAGCATTATATGCAATATCTAAGAGGGAAAAGTGTTTCCCATAGTAAGTTTAATTAGTCACGTTACATAAAATATATAAAAGAATGTGATGATTTGATGATATAGAAAGAAGAAGAAAAATGTGATGTAAATCTTTATTCAAACTTTAAGATAGAAAGCTAATGAATATTTATACAATGACTTAGCTTGTAAAACAAGCAACTACTGCTTAACCAACTTATAACCGATTTTTAATTAATCAATGCGTTAAAAGGAATTAAAAACATGTGTTAAATGTGATCAAAAACTCAGCTGCTCCAAAAGAAAACTCAATCAGTGAAAAAACTTCAAAAGAAAACTCAATTAGTGAAAAAACTTCAAAAGAAAACTCAATTAGTGAAAAACTCTCCGCTTGAGCGCCAGGAGTCTCTAGGCGAGGAGCCACCAAGAAGTTTAGCAATAAAATATTCCATTTGTCACTTGAGCGCCAAGATGTTGCTCAGGTGAGAAGACAACTATTTGCTCGGGCGACCCAGTCGCTTGGACGAGACCAATTGCTACAAAACTTCATCAACCTTAGTCAATCTTTATCAAACCTGGATTAACAAGGAACATAAAATCTAGAGGAAAAACATTAGTAAATTTAATAATATAAGAGGGAAAATTGTTTCCAATAATAATATTTCTTGACTCTGTTAAATATATAATTTTTCCATAAAAAATTACTTTTTAAAGTTTGTTTATGCTATGCACTTGATGATTCACTAGTGCATCCAGTTAGTTACATGAAATAAAATGAAATTAGTTAGATTAGTTCCACCACTTTTTCTTATATTACTAATAATATCTTCTTATTATATGGGGAATAAATTAATTTTTTAAGGTATGTAATTGCCTTCTTAATAAGTGTCCTACGAATATCCTCTCCACCGTTTGTAATAATGGGTTTAACTTCCTTGTATTTGAATGAATTTTCTTTGCCTCAAAAAAACTATGATTGCTTACTTGTATTTCTAAAGCAACAAATACACCGAATTAAATAAAACTCATTTTAGAAAATGACATATTTATTAAACAAATGAAGTATTACAATAATTTTCAACTATAATTGGCTTGATCATATGTTATCACCTAATTTCAACAAGCATAAGGTTTCACCTAATATAATGAAAATGCAAAACAATAATATCCTAACTTATTGGTATGATATGATTATGCTATGAATGACAGTTTCACCCATTTTACCATCTCACCCATTTTCTGGAAGTAGAATTCTCAAGAATCAGTTTTCTCAAACGCTTAAACGATTGGATAAATTCATCTCAATAATTATTAGCTGGAGATAACTTATATCCTTAAATTCATTTGAAATATGTTTTATTTTCCCTCATTCAAGAAGTTTTCATTTCAAGAGAAAAAACTTGCATGAAGACGAAACCATATAGAGACAACTAATAAAATATTGACAACATATTAATATTTTAATTCTAATTAAATTTAACCTTAAATGACAACATCAAACACCATAAAATGTACTTATTTTCAAATATGATGTGTCACATACGTTTCTATACAAGTTTTTCTCTCATTTCAAAATATATTATAAAAAAGAATAAGACACATGTCAAATACTAAATAGATTTAAGGAGATAAGTTACCTCGTGACACGAATGTATACTTTATTATCTAATTATTATATATTTAACACATTCTCCTTAATTACACTCAACTCCTTAATTATTCTCCTCCACTAGTTTAGTCATATTACATTATTACCCTTAATATTTTTCTTATTTGAAAAATTACACTCAACTCCTTAATTCATGAAGCTTTCTTTCTTTTACTCAAGCATTTCTTACCAAAGGGAAAGAACTGCTTATTCTATTATTATATATCACTTTGAAACTTTAAGGCTGCAATAAAAGAATATCTATATCTACTATTATCTATACTATTAATAATAACCACTACCATGACATAATTTTTATATTCCAAATTTATTATTTGTAACATTTTTCATTAATAACTAAGATAAACTTTCACATATTACTTTCATTGCTTTCATTTTTTATATTAATATATCAATAATCTTCTATACACTCTCTTATTTATATTTTCATTATCTATTTAGTTCATATATTACATTTTTTATATTTAAATTGTTTTACATGAAGCCGAAACTGATATATTATATGTTATAAAAAATATGAATGTGGGTCGATTGGTACGAAGTGCTAGTCGACACACTAGTGTATATAAATGCAAAAAAAAAACGAATATGCATACAAAATATTTTCAATAAAAGAACTGCTAAATTTTACTATATCAATTAAAGGAAACAATAAAAGAATATGTATACAAACTCAAAAAAAAGAAAGATCGAGAGTGCATTATCTATTTACTTTTTAACAAAAAAAAAACTCCTTGCCACATTAACGAGGACATGTGTCTGAAAGTGCAAAGTGTCAAGATAACACTTAACTTGCCTATGTTTTGATGAAGACAAAGGAATTAGTGAAAGCTTAAAGATAACTCAACAAATCAACATGCCAAAGATTCAAGAGCTTCATGTCTAAACTAGAGTCTTAGATGCGTGTCTTAGTTATTGAGTCTAGGTTAGGTAAACCTAGATGTAAATCTCACAAGTTCTAAAAACTATCATATCATTTACATGAGACATGTCATCTAGCTTATTATATGTTCATACATGAATCATATATATTATTTGTGCATTTTAGGTATAACATAATAGTAAACATGTATAGTTGATAAACATAACATATAGATAGTTTACCAATTAATATCTTAACTGAAAATATGTCAGTTAATCGATTAAGTAAAACTTTAATCGATTAACGTGAAAACAGTTTTAACAGTTTCAATAGATAATTGAAAAACAGAATTTAGTTACTCTCAAATAGTCTGTTAATCAATTAACATGCAACTTAATTAATTAACTAGGTACAAAACAACTTTTCTATATAAATTGTGTTTTTACACCATGCTTAATACATTCATTTTTAGAATTGCTAAGTTGCATATTTTCGTATTCTTTGTATGTCATATAGGCAGAGAGAATTGCATGTGAGATTAGAGTGAGATAGTATCATGCCCAGGGATTAACATGTCATCCATTGCATGTGATTAAATGTGGTCATCATTTTATATTGTTCTTGCATGATTCTTTCATTATTGTTTAGAGATTTCTTAAGGGTAGAAATTACATGTTCTTCATGATT
>NC_032026.1:2225190-2226989 GCF_001865875.1 Lupinus angustifolius
GTTTTGCAGTGGATCGCAAAATGAACTAGTATAAAAACCTTGTTGCAGGTTGTTTCTTTCCCTTATCTCTTTACTATTTTAAGTAGGTTTTGATTGCCTATTGTAGCTTATATTTTGAATATAGTAAATCTGTCATCTAAAGATCATTTTTGTTCAAATATATCTGCTATATCATTTCTGTATAATCTGTAATTGGCTGTGTACTTGAGCCATTCAACAACTATTAATTCTGTGTGAATTAATCGATTAAGGTAATCTTTAATTGATTAACTAGGTGATTTTCCAGAATAGGGCTTTGGTGTGAATAGCGGTAAGTCGGAACCGCGACACCTATTCAACCTCCCCTTCTAGGTGTATTCTGTTAGTGATACCTAACAAGTGGTATCATAGCTAGTATGTCATGCTAGCTCAACCGTATCCGCGTGATCCTTTATGGAAATTAAATGGGTTCCACCAACCCCTTTGGCGGTGATGGCGCATCCATTAACCGCTCTCCCATTTTCAGTGGCGAAAGATACGCCTACTGCAAAGTTCGCATGAAAATATTTATAGAGGTCTTCGACTCAGATATTTGGAAATCCGTAGTCAACGGGTCCTTCCTTCCACAACATTTAGTGGACGATGAACCGAAAGATAAATCGAAAAGTCTGTGGATCGATGATGAACACAAAAAGGTTCAATACAACCTACGTGCCAAAAATATCATCATGTTGGCCCTATCCTATGATGAGTTCTTTTGGGTTTCGCAGTGCCAAAGTGCGAAAGAAATGTGGGACACTTTACAAGTGACTCACGAAGGTACTAACAAAGTCATGCGTGCCAGGTTGAATGCCCTGACACATGAATATGAGTTGTTTCGTATGTTACCAAATGAATCTATCGGTGACATGCAAAAGCGACTCACTCATATAGTGAACCACTTAGTTGTTTTGAATAAATTGTTTAACAAAGGAGAGCTTACTAATAAAGTTTTACGCTATCTTGACAGAAGATGGCAACCAAAAGTAACAACTATCATGGAATCGAAGGATCTTGACTCCATGCCTTTGGCGACATTGTTTGGAAAACTTCAAGAGCACGAAATGGAGCTTGGATGCCTGACTATGCACGTAGAATAAGATCACAAAAAGAAAAGTATATATCTCAAGGCAACAACGCCTCAATCTACAGAAGAGAGAGAAGAAGATGAATCTGATTCAAATGTGGATGAAGTAACTTTGAGCCTTCTCGTACGCAAATTTGGGAAATTCCTTAAGAATGGAGGCTTCAAACATTTCCAGAAGAAAGAAGCGCGCGAGTCAACTAGAAAAGGCAAGAGTAAAGAGCGCTTCACTTGCCATGAATGTGGTAAGCCAGGACATATGAGGTTTCAGTGTCGAACTTACCTCAAGAAGGTTGACTCAGATAAGATCACTCCTCGGGACTTCAAATCGAAGAAAGCTTATATAGTACAGGATGTGCCAAAGGAGGACACGACATCGAGCACCTCAGATGAAGAGGAGACAACTAAGCTATGCTTAATGATCAGAACAGATGATGCTTGTTGCTCAAATTCGAAAGAGGTAAATAGCGAGGTATATTCTGACATCTCATCTACTTCATCTGATGATTCTCCTCCTTATGAGGACTTGTATAATGCTTATGTCGAATTGCATGNGATGAGTTAAAGAAATTAGCTAGGATTAGTTCCGATAGAAAAAGAGTAATCCTGCTAAAGGAACAAAAAAATATTTCATTACAAAAAGAATTAGATGAATAAAAATCGGAAAATGAAACATTAGACTTGATCTATTCTTGTA
>NC_032026.1:2227089-2227643 GCF_001865875.1 Lupinus angustifolius
CCAAATAATCCCAAATTAACTCATTTTAGGAATATTAGTCCAATAAAATCTAAAACACTAAACAATGTGAAACAAAGTCAATTAGGTACAAAGAATAATCAATCATGCTAAATTAAGATTATGAATAGTGTGTAATATATTACTCATCAAATACCCCCACACTTAACCTTTTGCACTCCTGCGCAAAATCAAGAAATAAGGTTATGCTAACCAATTTGCACCAAAGTGAGTCATGCAAGAAGATCACATAAACTAGAAACCTAAGAAAATCACATATTTCACAATGAAATCTAGAAAATGCAATGAAATGGGCAAATTCAAACACAAAAGAGTAAAAGAATAAAATCAAGATATCCATGAATATCATCCAATGAATTCAAGTATGCCACGAAACCAATCAAACCAAGAGGCCAGTCACAACAATGATAGAATCTCACAAGATATACTCTCTAAAGTGTTTACACTCATGTGTCTTAGGTTGCAAGTGTTTACACTCAAAGCACTTCATGAAAACAAACATAACCATAGGCTTGACAAGCCTCTAACATCAACAT
>NC_032026.1:2227743-2229173 GCF_001865875.1 Lupinus angustifolius
GGCCAAGGACAAGGTATGATAAATATGAGATATGTAGGTAAAACCAAATGGAATAGAGGAGCAATGAGGAATAAGTAAAAAGTAAGCAAAAATCAACCCAAAATAAGACCAAATCTCTAATTCCAATCTTCTTTGCCTTAATCAACTTTTTTTTCCACTTTTGTTTCTCTTTTTGTTCAGATCCTCATAATAATATTGCAGGAAGAGTTGTTCATAGATCTGATGATGGGGGCAGCTTGCATAAAGTCTCTTGAATCTCTCCCAATATTCATATAAACCTTCTGCATGTAGTTGTCTGTTGCCAGAAATATCTTTTCTGACTTGGAGGTAGGAAAGAATTTTTCAAGGAAGATTCTCTTCGGGTCATCCCAATTAGTAATAGAACTAGGGACCAACTAATACATCCAATCTTTTGAAGCACCCTCAAGTGAATGTGGGAATGCCTTCAAACATATGTGATCCTCTTGGACATCACGAGGCTTCATGGTGGAACATGCAATGTGGAACTCCTTAAGATGCTTATGAGGACATTCACCTGCAAGTCCATGAAACTTAGGCAACAAATGGATTAGTCCAGTTTTGAGCACATATGGAACATCCTCATTCGGATACTGGATAGACAAGCTTTCGTATGTGAAATCAGGTGCAACCAACTCCCTTAATGTCCTCTCACGTGGGAATGGAGGTGGTTCGGCCATATTTTCAGAGTATGCAACAGAATACACAGAAACAACAGAATGCACAGAAACAATAGAATCAATATCACTATCAGGTAGATTAACACTAAGATGAAAAGACTCACTGTCTAAATTTAAATTTCTATCTTGTCTAACCAAACTATGAAATGTTCTATCAATTTCAGGATTTATTGGATGCAAAGAGTTAGGATTTCCCCTAGTCATGCACTAAATGCAACATCATGTTAAATTTTAGTGATCAACCAAAACTTTGCATCAATAAAATCCTAATACCATAGGAAACATCCACAAAACGTTTCAGGACAAAACTCAAAGCCTAACTAATTTAATTAAATGAAACAAAATCAAAACAATTGGAAAAATAAACTTGTAAAATAAAAAAATAATAGTAAACATACTCTTTTTGGATTTTCAGGGTGGGTTCTATAGACGTAGTGTGTAGAGAAAGAATCGTTGGATTTTTCTACCCCCAAATGCATATATAATTTGTCCAATTCTGATCAACGATTCCAAAGTTATGCCAAAAATAGAAAATCAACAATAAAACTAGTCACTACTTGTTTTTATCTCACAATTAGCAGCAAGATGATTGACTATGATGCATCTAGTATTCAATATGTGATGAAATAAGTGTGCAAACAAATTTTCATGCAAAAATTTCAACCACAACTATATTAACCAACATACACCCGAATCAACCAATAGGCAAATAACTAAACAAGACAACAAACA
>NC_032026.1:2229273-2230078 GCF_001865875.1 Lupinus angustifolius
AACCTTTGACAAGAACCGATAGTCCCCAGCAACGGCGCCAAATTTGATCGAGGCCGTACCCGATACAAATAATATAACAATTAAAATTGTAGTACTAGGAAGTGACTCCTAGATCGTTTCCCAATGATTATCTTTCAAGCAAAGCTTCAAACACCTTATACTCACACACACAAGGGTTTTTGTTGTTGTTGGATAGTATGAACACAAACAAAATTCAGAAACAGTAGTTAAGCAATGTAATAAAACAGTTAAATCCCTTTGGTTAGTTTGTTCACAACTCAATCCTCGATTTCAAAAGATTATTTTTCAGATTCCAACCATTAACTTCCGAATTTGTTGAGAATCAATTAACTAAGCGATAATCAATTCAAAGTTCCAGAACCTAAACCTCAAACTAGGCAAAATCAGTATAAGCATGAAACGATTAACAAATTCACACGAACTAAGCATTCATGCACTAGAGAGAGTAAATCAACTAAGTGAAGATAAACTCAACCAACCAGTTTCTAAGCAATGGAGTTAAGCAAACCATATTCAGAAATAAGATAGAATAAATCAACAATGAAGAAACCGAAAATGCATTAATAACAAAACCTCAAGATTTGTGATACATTACCAAAGGAACTTAGTCCAGAAATTTAGCATTCCATGGCAATAGAAGAACAAACCAAAAATGAGAAATGAAGAAGGAGTGAAACCCTAGCAGAGCAAAAAGAGGGAAAACGTAAATGTGTTTTTGTTTCAAAGTGAGGCCAAGTAAAAGTGTGTGTGTTTGGAGTAGGGAATCCGAATTTAACCCCTCCAA
>NC_032026.1:2230178-2233162 GCF_001865875.1 Lupinus angustifolius
AAAGTTCCAGAACCTAAACCTCAAACTAGGCAAAATCAGTATGAGCATGAAACGATTAACAAATTCACACGAACTAAGCATTCATGCACTAGAGAGAGTAAATCAACTAAGTGAAGATAAACTCAACCAACCAGTTTCTAAGCAATGGAGTTAAGCAAACCATATTCAGAAATAAGATAGAATAAATCAACAATGAAGAAACCGAAAATGCATTAATAACAAAACCTCAAGATTTGTGATACATTACCAAAGGAACTTAGTCCAGAAATTTAGCATTCCATGGCAATAGAAGAACAAACCAAAAATGAGAAATGAAGAAGGAGTGAAACCCTAGCAGAGCAAAAAGAGGGAAAACGTAAATGTGTTTTTGTTTCAAAGTGAGGCCAAGTAAAAGTGTGTGTGTTTGGAGTAGGGAATCCGAATTTAACCCCTCCAACACACATAAAACCGAATTGAGTCTAAACAATAAGCCCAAAGCTAAATTACAATAAAAACAACTCCTAAAATAAAAATACAATCTTCACTTCAACATATATCATTGACTTCCATAATGTCCAAAATGCGATTGGTGCCAAATGTGATATGAAAATGATAATAAATTTAATCAGGCCAAATAATACCAAATTAACTCATTTTAGGAATATTAGTCCAATAAAATCTAAAACACTAAACCATATGAAACAAAGTCAATTAGGTACCAAGAATAATCAATCATACTAAATTAAGGTTATGAATAATGTGTAATATATTGCTCATTAATAACTCCCTAGTTACTAACAAAAAATGACCCAGTATAACTTGAGAAATATGTTACAGGTATGTCTACGAGCACATGGACAACATTGGTATCTTGATAGTGGATGCTCGAGACATATGACAGGTGATAGATCAAAATTCCTAGATCTATCCTTGCAAGAAAAAGGGGTTGTCACGTATGAAGACAACAAAAAGGGGAGATACTTGGCACGAGAGCAATTGGCAACTCAAATCAGAATGTGATCGAAAATGTGTTATATATTGAAGGCCTGGAACATAACCTTTTGAGTATCAGCCAACTATGCGATAAAGGTAACTGCGTATCTTTTGATTCTGAGTGTTGTATTATTCGTGACAATATATCTAATAAAGTTAAGTTTGTTGGATATCATATAAATAATATCTATATGGTTAATGTAGAGGATGTCACTACTCTATTTTCAAAATGTTTTATATCTAAAGAGGATGACATCTGGCTCTGGCATAGGCGTGTCGCTCATATTCACATAAAACATCTAGATAAATTGTCTAAAAATAATTTGGTTGATGGGCTACCAAAACTTGATTTTAAAACTTAAGAAACTTGTGATACATGTCAAAAAATGTTAACAAGTTAAAAACTCTTTTGCTAAAATGAATGTGATATCCTTAATAAGACCCTTCAAGCTTCTCCATATGGACTTGTTTGGAGTTTATGAGTTTTGATGGTAGCTTTTATGCTTTAGTAATCGTTGACGATTTCTCTAGATTCACATGGACATTATTTCTATGGTCCAAGAGCGATGCTTTTAAGTCTTTCAAAAACCTTGCCAAGCAAATCCAAAACCAGTTTAATAATAAGATACTATATATTCGATCTGATCATGGTGGCGAATTTGAAAACCATTTATTTGATAAATTTTGTAATAAATATGGTATTATGCATCCATTTTCGGCCCCTCGTACCCCTCAAAAAATGGATTTGTTGAGAGGAAGAATCGAGTCGTAGAGGAGCTTGCTAGAACCATGCTAAACGAAAGCAAGGTTCCTAAATAATTTTGGGTTGTTGCAGTGCATACAGCTTGCTATGTGATTAATCATATACTCTTTAGACCTAAATTTTTAAAAAATCCTTATAAACTTTTAAAAGGCCGTAAACCTAATATTTCTCACTTTCATGCTTTTGGGTGTAAATGCTTTATATTAAATAATGGAAAAAGAGCGTTAAGTAAATTTGACTCAAAAGATGACGAGAGTATATTTCTGGGGTATTCATTGCATAGTAAAGCTTATCGAGTCTTTAATAAATATTCAATGCAAGTAGAAGAGTCTGTGCATGTCCATTTTGACGAATCTTCTACAAAAGAGAAGAGGAAGGTATTTTTTGATGATGTTGCGGGTGCTTTAAAAGAAGCATACTCTAAGAACATGGACCAGGACAAAGAAGTAGAAGTAGAGCAAACTGTACAAGATGAGCATAAGGACTTGCCAATTTGATGGAAGACGAAGTAACTTTTGTAACTTTATTGCTTTTGTATCTCAAATCGAGCCTAAGACCATCGATGAGGCCATTGAGGATGTGCATTTGGGTATAGCTATGCAAGAAGAGCTAAACCAGTTCGAGCGTAATAATGTATGGGACTTGGTCCTTAAGCCTAAAGAACATCTAGTGATTGCCAAAGGCTAATAAATTAGATGAATTTGGCTTGATAATCAGAAATAAAGCTCGCTTAGTGGCCAAAGGCTACAACCAAGAGGAGGGCATCGATTATGATGAGACCTACGCTCCTGTATCGATTATGAACTTCAAGCTCTTTCAAATGGATGTCAAGAGCGCCTTCTTGAATGGCTAAATTCAAGAGGAGGTATATGTAGATCAACCTCCCAGCTTTGAAATTTAAATATCCGAACCATGTATATAAGCTCAAAAAGGCCATTTATGGCCTGAAACAAGCTCCCAGAGCATGGTATGATATATTAAGCTCTTTCCTCTTGGAAAAAGGGTTTGTGAAGGGTATGGTTGATAATATCCTCTTTATTAGTAGATTAGATAATCATGTGCTACTAGTTCAAATATATGTTGATGATATAATCTTCGGATATACTAATGACATTTTTTATAAAGAATTTTCTGAGATGATGCAGGTTGAATTTGAGATGTCAATGATGGGTGAGCTGACATTCTTTCTTGGGCTTCAAATCAAACAAATGGAAAGTGACATCTTCATTCATCAATCGAAATATTGCAA
>NC_032026.1:2233262-2286063 GCF_001865875.1 Lupinus angustifolius
GTCTGCATGCTATCTAGATAAAGATGAAAAGAGAAAAGCAATTGAGGTAACCAAATATCGTGGGATTATCGGCTCATTATTGTATTTAACTACGAGTCGCCCCGATATTATGTTTAGTGTTTGTATGTGTGCTAGATTTCAAGCTTTGCCTAAAGATTCACATTATACTGCTATAAAACGCATCATGAGATATTTAAATGGAACAACTAATATGAGATTATGGTATCCTAGGGATGCCTCATTATCCTTGGTAGGGTATTCCAATTTCGATTTTGCGGGATGTAAGTTAGATTGGAAAAGCACTAGCGGGACTTGTCATTTACTTGGTAGTTCCTTAGTTGCATGGCACAGTAAAAAGCGAGCATGTGTTGCTTTGTCCACTGCTGAAGCGGAATACATTGCCACCAGTGTGTGTTGCGCTCAAATCCTTTGGATGAAGCAGCAACTTAAGGACTTTGGACTTAACCTAGAAAAGATTCCTATAAAATGTGATAATATAAGTGCCATAAACCTATCTAAGAATCCATTTTTGCATTCTAGAACCAAGCATATTGAAATTAGACATAATTTCTTGCATGAACATGTACAAAAAGGCGATTGTATGCTTGAATTTGTTGAAACTACTAAGCAATTGACTGATATTTTCACCAAGCCTCTCTCACGAGATACTTTCTATGTTATTCAAAGAGAACTTGGAATTCTTGATGAAAATTATCTTGATTAAAATCGTCTAAAAATCCTATTATATGCTTCGCATGATCAATGTCTTATATGCTTCAAAATGTATATTTCTTGTGAATGCATTATATTCCTATTATGACTCATGATCTTGTATGACAATCTGAAATTGTATATGTGTTTGAGTAAAAATTGCTTGATAAATGTTAGAAATTTATGAATGCTTTTAAAACCCAAAAATCTCTTGATTCTATAAATCTGATGCTAATTAATCGATTAACTATCTTTCTTAATTGATTAAAATGAGTTCCAATAGCAAACATTTCATTTTTCACTAAACTTAATCGATTAAGATTCATTTTAATCAATTACCTGGGCTCATTTTTCTGAAAACCTGGAATTTTAACACTGCTTAATCGATTAAATGCAGCTCTTAATCGATTAACGATAGCAAATATATTAGAATCAATAGCATTTTTGCTATTTTTTCAAACCCTATCTTCCCCATTTTCTTTGAAAATCTCAAAAGCAAACAACAAATTTGAAATCTTAGCTTAATAGAAGAATTAAACATAACCTTTACTCATTTTGCACCTTAATTCATCAAATTTGTTTCTCTATTTCCCAAGAAACCCCATTCCCAATTGCAAACCGTAAGCTTTATGTTCCCTCCTTTGTCCTTCTTTTCCTTTCATTACTCACGATTTTCAATCAACAATGGAAAGAGGATGCTCGAAGAGGTTCAAGACAATTGGTCAACACACTCGTAGGCCTCCTACTATTTCATCTTCAGATCCGAACGTGAGGCACGACCATGGTGATCCCTACTACTCACTCATACTTCATGAGACCCGTTTGTCCAAGTTTCAGGGAAGAAAATCCACCTACATAAGGTATGTTGATCTTACCTGGATGGTGGAACAGAACTTCGAGTTTCCGCAAGATATGCAAGCTTAGGGAGCTGTAATGTTTTTGGAATTAACGGGTAATCTGTATCCCACTTTGATTAGGGAATTGTACGCTAACTTCCGTTATAAGGATGGTAGATATTGGTCTATGATTTCGGGAAATCTATTTGAGAAGGATAGTAACATTTTTATGAATGTTGGTGGCTTATCCACTATTAGTGTTAGCCTAGGTGATTGTGAATGACTTAAGGATTTTGATGCTGCTGAGGTATACAAATCATGTCTGAGAGGTCTCCATCTGTATGTCCGGGGAGAACTGACTAAAGCTGGTTCTTTATCGATAGAGAATAGATTGCTTCACTATTTGATTGCATAAATTTTAGTTCAAAGAAACACTAATCATGCACAACCAATTGTTAATGACCTGAAACTTATGTATGATGTGAAGGAGAATATAATGGTTAATTGGCCTGAGGAAATTTTGAAGGTCATGTATAATGTCTCTACATCGCAATCCAAATCACTGTCCTACAGTATCTTCATAATTATTGACTACCTACATATTGACGTATCTGACACCATCGTCACAGAGACTTATGACAAAGATCACCTTGTTGGTGAAAGCCTTATCCAAAAGATGGGTATCTACAAGTATGGAAGTACTTGGCAATACCAGAAAGATTACACTATTGTGGATTTGGAGCTATCTGATGACGAGGATTAAGTTGGTACAGATCAGCCTAATGCAGAAACTCAGGGGGAGCCATCTGGAACTGCGCCGCAGGAATCATCCTTTGGATTGGCTAAGTTGGATGCCATGGAGTAAAGGCTGAACAACAGAATGGACTTACATTTTCAGTCTTTGAAGGACCCCTACCATACTGATTTGGAACAATTTGATGAGCGTCAGGTTGCCTACATCGACAACCACTATCAGGCTATGAGGAGCTTTGTCCAGAACATTGTTGAGGCACATAATGAGAGGTTTTGTGCAGAATTTGAGAAGCTGAGATTCCTCATCCGAGGTGATAGTAGTCTGACGTACCTGATGACAGAGATCCTCCTCCGCATCCCTAGATTAGAAGTCCTTAGACCTTATGTTGCCTTAGGTTTAGTTCTTCTATATGGGTAATTTTCAGAATTTATGCTGCTTTGTAATTTCGAGACATATTTTCTCTATGCTTTTTGGGTTGTAACTCTAACTACCTACTTTTGCTGCACTATTATGATTTGATATGCATGCCATTTGAACTTAAATCGTTTCTATTGTGGTTTCATTTTGCTTACATAACACTCGTATCTATGTCAAATATAACATGAATACTTATTTAATAGTTCTTGATCATGTTTGGTTATATGTATCTCTTATGTTTGATTGAGCCTGCTGCTTGAATGCTATAATATAAATGCTTAATCATTCCATGCTTGATTGGTTCATGTATAACCTTCCATGACATTAAATCTGTCATATTGCTGTATTTTGTTGGTTTAATCGATTAACCTACCATCTTAATTGATTAAATGCTGATCAATGTGTGCACATGTTCAATTTTTTTCACCAACTGGTTAATTAATTATATTCCCAGTATAAATTGATTAATTACAGTTTGAGTTCACTTCATATCTCTTCTTACTTTTGACCAAAATTTCATTTAGTTTATCTTTTTGATAATGTCAAAATGGGGAGAAAGTTTGTTTTCTTGTTTAATGTGTGTAGGTTATAAAATAAAATTCAGCTTCCGTTGTCTAGCTATGCGCTTTAACTTTAAAATCAACAACCATGCATTTTGTGACCATCTTCAAGCTATGCATCAAAACAAAATTTGGTGTTGAGTTTGCCATCACCAAAAAGGGGGAGATTGAAAGTGCAAAGTGTCAAGATAACACTTAGCTTGCCTATGTTTTGATGAAGACAAAGGAATTAGTGAAAGCTTAAAGATAACTCAACAAATCAACATGCCAAAGATTCAAGAGCTTCATGTCTAAACTAGAGTCTTAGATGTGTGGTTTAGTTATTGAGTCTAGGTTAGGTAAACCTAGATACAAATATCACAAGTTCTAAAAACTATCATATCATTTACGTGAGACATGTCATCTAGCTTATTATATGTTCATGCATTAATCATACATATTATTTGTGCATTTTAGTCATAACATAATAGTAAAACATGTATAGTTGATAAGCATAAAATATATGTAGTTTACCAATAAATATCTTAACTGAAAATATATCAGTTAATTGATTAAGTAAAACTTTAATCGATTAACGTGAAAACCATTTTAACAGTTTCAACAAATAACTGGAAAAAAAATTCAGTTACTCTCAAATAGCATGTTAACCAATTAACAGGCAACTTAATCGATTAACTGAGTGCAAAATAGCTTTTCTATATAAACTGTGTTTTTACACCATGCTTAATATATTCATTCATTCATTTTTAGAATTGCTAAGTTGCATATTTTCGTATTCTTTGTATGTCATATAGGCATAGAGAATTGCATGTGAGATTAGAGTGAGATAATATCATGCTCAGGGATTAATATGTCATCCATTGCATGTGATTAAATGTGGTCATCATTTTATATTGTTCTTGCATGATTCTTTCATTACTGTTTAGAGATTTCTTAAGGATAGAAATTAAATGTTCTTCATGATTCTAATCTTATACATATTCTTCGTAATTGTGAGATTTGTGTAGGGTTTATAGTTTGTTCTTGATTGTAACATTTAAGCCTTTTAGTGCTTCACATTACTCTGTTTTTGTTGTATTTTGTGTAACAAGGAAAGTCGTCTCTTGGTGTCGTACCACAACGAGATCAGAGAGTCTTCACCAAGACTTGGAGGTCTTGAGTTTAGAACATACTCTTGGTTGGGATTGGATCGTAGGAAAGGTTTTCCTAGGCGATTGGGTAAGGTCAAACCAAGGTAGAGGTTCTGGGAATTCAAGAAGGTAGCGTTCAAGGTCTTGTAATTGGAAGTGTGTATGTAAATTACATTGGCTTCAATTTTTAGTGAAGAAAATCTCCGAGATCAGATGGGAGGAATAGATGTAGTTTTGCAGTGGATCGCAAAACGAACTAGTATAAAAACCTTGTTGCAGGTTGTTTCTTTCCCTTATCTCTTTACTATTTTAAGTAGGTTTTGATTGCCTATTGTAGCTTATATTTTGAATATAGTAAATCTGTCATATAAAGATCATTTTTGTTCAAATATATCTGTTATATCATTTATGTATAATCTGTAATTGACTGTGTAATTGAGCCATTCAACAAATGTTAATTTTGTGTGACTTAATCGATTAAGGCAATCTTTAATCGATTAACTGGATGATTTTCTAGAATAGGCTTTGGTGCGAATAGCGATAAGTGGGAATCGCGATACCTATTCAACCCCCTTCTAGGTGTATTCTGTCACTAATACCTAACAATGTCTTCACCTTAATAAAAAATTTCCCTCCAAAAAAATTTACATTCCTTTTAATCACCATACATGATTTTCCCATCAAACACATTAAATATCAACGATTTTCCTATCAATGATTTATGTTATACATTTATTATTTATTTTAACCACCATCAATAATTTGCCAATCACATTAAACATTTTAAACTGAATTCATTTTCACATCTGACTTACTTCTCATTTTCTATTATCATATCATATCTTCATCTTTTTCTCTCCCCCTTCCGTTTAATATTTAAACCTTCTTCTCTCCCCTTTCGTTTCATATTTCAAAATTGTTCTCTCCCATATCCACAATCCAATGTTTCATTTATCGAATTTACTTTGTCATCATCACAAAAACATGTGTATCCATTTCTTATTTTACTTTAGTTTTTGTTGTTTATTTTGTAGATTTGTTCTGATTGATTTTATTATTTTGTAGATTTGTTCTTCCAATAATTATCTATGTTAGTTTCCGATTTTCAAGGGTTTCATCCTTAACAACGACCAAACCCTAAAAACTATGGTATGTACTCGAATATATATATATATATATATATGTAATATACATTTACTTACAAGTTACAGTATTGTATTTGTTTGTTGTTAATAATCTATTTATCTCCTCATCTTATCTCGCTCTTATAATTTTATCTCTTCATTTACAGTTTGACTCTATTCAGGTTAGTTTTATGTCTCTGTGTACATCTCTTATTAAAATCTTCAATTTTATTCTCCCTTTCACAACAAATGAATTTGATTTTCTATTAAAATATTTACGTGTCTACGATATTCTATATATGAATTGAATGAGCTAATGAATATATTTATGATAGCTGTCCAAATAAGAAGTTATTTTCTTGAATTTGATTTTCTATTAAAATATTTACATGTCTACTATATTCTATATATTAATTGAAGGGACTGATGAATATATTTGTGATAGCTGTCCAAAGAAGAGACTATTTTCACGAATTTGATTTTTTATTAAAATATTTATATGTGTACTATCTTCTATATATGAATTGAAGGAGCTGATGAATATATTTACGATAGCTGTCCAAAGAAGGGGCTATTTTCATCAAATAAAATTTGAATTTCAAAAGTCATTTCCTTTCCTCATGCTATAAAATAATGTTTTTTTAATTAATAAAAAGAGATAAGATAATTTGAAATGCGAGGAATATAATAATAAAAAAGAGATAAGGTGAGGAAATTTGATTAGGATAATAATGATAATAATTAAGATTCAGATTAGTGGTGAAATTTGATTAGAAAATTCTCTTATTTTACCTCATCTATAATTATGTATAAATTATTTTCATCTCTTTACTATTTTACATATTATTTCTTATTTTTCAGAATGAATAAGTAAGAAAGAAAGCCTAAAATATGGGGTCTTATAGTTTGAAGGTGGATGATCTAATAGTAGTGGGATATGAGAGTTTGTAATAAATTGTAACGACATGATTCATTTTAATCATATTATTCTTCTACCTGTATTTATGGCTAAAGAAAAAACAATATCTTTGATTTGATTTAATTGCGACATTGAATTGTTTCTTCTAGGTATAATCTATTAAAATCAATCCTAAAATATACATAAATTTTTAGCATTGTAAATTTGTAATATATATTTGATTTATCTTTGTTTGATTTTTTTATAATCTGCATTGTTGAATTTTGAATGAATCAATTTATTCATTCCTTAATCAATTAACTGTGTTTGTAATGCTTCCATGAAATTATGAATTTCTTGGTATGATTTAAGTTTTTTTACTTTAAATTGTGAAATTATGGTTTAACATGACCTTCAATCAAATTTCATATATTACAATCATTTATGAATTGTTGTTGTGAAATTTACGATTATTCGTTCAAATTCCAATCTTTTATTTTCTGCCATTGATAATTTGTAATTCACATGAGGAATCAATTAACTCCTATTTATTTCAAATAATCAATTTGCCAAGCAATTAGAAATTGACATTTTGACCATTTAGCAAATTCAATAATTAACATTAACTACTCAATCATTATGTCTCTTTTACATTATTTATTTGGACTTAAGAGAAATAAACCTGAAGCTATTATGCTACATTTGCTTTTACCTTATATTCGTGATTGTATTTTATAGAATATAATTACAACAATCTACTATCTATTACCTATATATGAATTGGCTATATATGTATTGAATGAAATGATCTAATTACAAAATTAGACATTTTCAAATTTTGACGCTTAGATTTGAAAGATGATATTTTTGTCAGAAGTCATTCTCAATCTCCTTTTCAAAAGTAACGAATATTTGATTTATGTTTGTTTGAATTATTTCTAAACTATATTAGTGAATTTTGATTTTTTTGTAAGAGAGTCTCTACAAAATATTTCTTACAAATATCACAATAATTATTCTTCAAGATATACATTTTTGAAGACAAATAATAACACATTGTTAATACATTAAGTTATTCACAATATATGAATTTAATAATGCATATGAACAAAATTAATTCAAACAATAAAAATATTAATTCAAATATGTATATTATAAAAGTGACAGTTTTAATAGAAAAATATGTATAGTTAAATATCACAGTTGTATAGAAAAATGTATCTTTCAAATAATAGAAATTAATCTTTAATTTATGAGTTATTTTCATACAATGATTATTAGCTAAAACATAATCAAATAAAATAACATTAATTATACTATATTTGAATGCTAAAAATATATTCAAATATTTATACACAATGAACATCAATCTAAAATAAAACATAAGCATTCAAGAGATATGCTAAAAAAACCCTTATAACTTTATATGGTACTTATAAATATAATCCCAAAAAAATATGATGCAAAAAGAAGTCCTTATATTAGATAATATAGATGTGAGATATTATCCAATACAATTTGATTTTATTTATTAAGTTATTTTAGAATCAAATACTTTCTATAATCATACTTTCAACAAATCAATGCTTATATAAATACATATATAAATGTTAATATTGTACATATACCCTCAAAAATTAATGTTAATATTGCAAGTAAATGAGTGCATCAATCTAAAATAATAAAAAAAATCCAAAATAAAAACAATGATTAACATTGCAATAATAACCATTAGGGTTTAGGGTTTAATCAAAACTTATGTCCAATAACAAAATATTAATCTTTATCAAACCATAAGGACTCAATAAATCTATCTTTACTTATAACAAAAAGAAACATTACAAAATTATTTTAGGATGAATTTTTGAAGTTAGAAAATATATGTTATCTAGAATTGGGTTATTGTCCTTGAAGCACGGATTTGTCAAACACCCTCACGTGTCGGTGTCCGACACGCATCCGACATGGATATGCTCAGATTCGCGAAAGATACGTATCCATAGAGTATCCAAAAATTAAAAAATAAAATAAAATAAATATTAAGATATGTATCCGATTCGTTTTCAATAAAATATAGGATATATGGATTCATTTTCAGTAAAGTATAGGATATATAGATTCGTTTTGAATAAAACAGGATAAGATAGATTCGTTTCCAATAAAACATAATATCATAGATTCGTTTTCATTAAAATATGATAAAATATATTTGTTATGGAGGACAATGATTTTAGGATAGATTCATTTTCATTAAAATAGAATAAGATAGATTTGTTATGGAGGGCAGTGATTTTAAATTTCCATTATATTTTTTACTTTGGATATTTTGATTTACATTTATAATTTTATCATATTTTATGTGTTTTTATTATTTTATACGCGTATCCCTAAATGTATCGTATCCTGTATTTTGGACAAAATACGTGTCGATGTATCGGATACGTATCGTACCCGACACACTTATCAATATTTGTGCTTCATAGGTTATCGTGACTAAATTGGGTACAACTTAAACAATTATTCAATCTCAATCTAGAGAATTAGTAATAACATAATTAAACAAGGATATAAACTTCTAAATATAGAAAACACAAGCAATACAAAACACATTTATTGCAATTAAATAGGTCGTAACTTAATTATTAACACTTTGATATTAAACTATTGCATAAAAGACAATCATTTAGACAAACTATATATTGTCGAAAAGTAATCACACTCAAACAATTTACAAAAATGAAGATTTTATACATATTTAAAGTTGAAAATTTAACATAATTTAATTTTTACGAACTCACGAGTAAGACTTTTATAACATTTTGCCCTCGATTCACTTATTTTACTTTATGTCATATTAACATTTTATCTATCTTTCTCACAATTATCTAACGAGTAAAGAATTCAACGTTATAAAATTACCAAATATTCATTGTGTTATACATATTTTTAAATGAGAAAAATATATAGAAAAATAATATAATACTAAAAATAAAATATAAATAGAAAATAACTCAACATATTACTTCTCTTTTATGTAGTTTAGTTTACGATTTAGTCTTTATGCATTATCAATATAAAGTTTTTTCCGTCTAACATCTAATTGTACAAGATTCTAAAAATGACTTTTAAAGTATGAAAGCAAAAAAAATATAACAGTTCAATACACGATTTATTGACGTTATAAAATATATGTATATTATTTGTACATTATGCATAAACAAAGAAGCGACCCGTGCAAGTGCACAGGTATACTACTAGTTGGTAACTCAACAACACCCTCACATTACAAATACTCGGATAACTCTATAATGGACCACCCTTACATGGCAATGGCACACATATACCTAGGGTTTCAGAATGAACTGAACCAACTTAGTATTCGTTCGAAACTCGACTCATTATTTGGCTCGATAAACTTGGTTCATGAAACAAATGAGCCGAACTTGAGATGGATACAGTGCAACTCGTTAGGTTCATGAGTTCGTTAAATAAACTAATTTTTTATGTTTATTGTTATTATATATATAAGCAAGGTTATATTTATATGTATAACCTTGTTCAATATATTTTAAAGATGAACTAATTATTTGAGTTGTCCAAATGAACCAATTCGAGCTGAACCAAACAGTTCATGAACTTTAATCGAGCCGAACTCAAGCTAAAAATAATAAATTGTATCAAATTCGAGTCGAATTTTGAGCTGAGGAAATTCTTATCAAATTGAATCGAGCTGAGCTCTAGTTCAACTCGGTTCGGCTCATTTCCAGCCCTATGTGATACACCGGTTAAAAGCAACAACAAAAAATAAGGCTAAGAAAAGGGGAAGAAAATGAACATATATTTCTGATGTACTACACATTAGTTTTTATTCATTTTAAACTTTTTCCCAAGATATCAGGAAGATGTTGAGATGAAATTAGTTATTAGCCTTATGAGCATTCTTGAGGGTCCTTACAGTCATATAACAAGCTTTTGTCTTTCACCTTCGACCTCGGTCTTATTTCCTTCAATGACGATAACTCGGTTAATATGCCATCTTGATTATCTGTTATCGATGTGTGTGCTTGTTTCTTTGACAAATTTACATCACTGCCATGGCCACAAATTGGTAAATAACAGTAACAAAAGAAAACTAAACAGTCACAAGATTAAAACCAAACTATGTATTCTAAATATCAGGTGGAAAAGAAAAGGGCATGGAAGAAAGTATAAAAGTAGTCACACATGTCGAATAACATCGATGCGCCGTTTTCTTCAGTCATGGATGTAGTACCATTGAGATGCTCAACTGTAATACTCTTAACCTCAAAAAACCTGTTTAAAGCTCATATCATATCAATATATGTTTATTGCAGATATGCAATTCAATAGCATCATCGATTGACAATCCAGTAATAAAAGCTTAATGATGATACCATGCGACAATATAGGCATTATAATTCAAACTTCATGGAGCAAAAAATGCTAAGAAAGTTTGTCTAAGACAAATCATAAATAAAAATATAATTATAAATATATCATTTCGGTCGATCTATTTTGATGGATATGCCGATTGACTAATAAGCACAAGTTTTTTGCATTGACATTGCAAAAACTGTTCAAGTGTTGCACTATATTAATCAGTACCTTCTGCAAAGCAATACTCTGATCTAATCCTCCACTTTGTTCTCTAGTTCTCCAATTTTGCACTGGAGTTCCCTTTCCTTTTCCAAATATGAAGAAGTCGATGTTTCCACGCCAAGGATTTTTCCTTTGTCTTTATCACGCCCTGTGATAAACAATCGTTAATGTTGATAAACAATCCTAAGAAAATGCAGAAGAGTGAAAAATAATTGATAGTTGATGAAAACATCAACAGAGGAAATAACATATCAAGCATTTTCTCAAATGACATCCTAGCTCTTGAGAATTCAGACTATTAGGATTTGTAAATTTACCTCTAACACTTTAACTTTCTCCTTCAAACTTATCGTTTCTTTTGAACTCCGAGGAATTGAAGCAGTGTTTCTGTTTTTTTGAATGGTTTTAATTCCATCAGAAGGTTTTGTGTGTCCATTGCTATCCTTGAACCTCTTCTCGATGTTGGTCGATGCATCATCCTTCTTTTGTTCACCATTTAGCTGGAAAACTTGTTTTCCTAGTTTATCTTTCTCGGCGTCATCCTCAATAAGAGAATGTATCAAGTCACTATGCTGAGCTTTAAGTTCTTCTAACTCTGACTGCAAGAATCTAACCACTGCCTCTTTTTCATTAAAGACATGTCTCATCCTATTTAGCTCATCAAATAATTGTTCTGCTTCCTTCTTCAATGAAGAAATTGTACTCATCAGCTCATTTCTTTCCGTGATACCTCTCTGCAAGAGAGTCTCCGATTCCTCAACTGATTTCTTCATAAGTTCCAAGTCAGTTCTTAAACTTTGTTTTTGTTCTAATTTCTCAGAGAAACGTGAAATGTCGGCTTTAAGCCTTTCATTCTCAGCTTTTATCATCTGGCTCTCCTCGGAGATATCCCTACTAACTTGTTCTTCATGCTTCTTATGATTTTGAAGCAGCTTGGACTTGTCCTCAATTTCCAACGACATATGTTGTATCTGAACTGACATAATTTCTATTTGGTTGGAAAGTTCATTCAGTTTTACCTCATAACCAGCATCGATTGACTGAGGCTCTTCTTTAACCTCGTGCAATATTTCCTCCAGTAGGCTTTTCCGCGAATGAAGTTCGCTTGCTTCTATCAATGCTCCCATGGTAGGCTTCTCATTTGCATCAAATGTAGAGGCCATTTGCACCGAGAGTCTTCCAAGTTCTTCTTGGAGCCTCTCGGCAGTATTTGCATTTTTTTGCCTATTCTTTCGCAAAGCTTCCTCAGCTCGAACAGCTCTTCGCTCCTGTTCAACTTTGTCATGCATCACAGCATCTAGATCAGCTTTGAATCCTTGGGCTTGTTTCTCCATATCCTCCTCTATTCTCTTGATTTGAGTTTCGAGTGCCTTTATGGTAGCCAGAGAATTTGATAATTCTTCTGACTGTTTCTCGAGTTGATTTTCGAGACCCTCAATATGGTTTTCAAATTCGTCTATATAAGGAGGAGGAGATGAACACTCATACTGCATTTGTAACTGATCTTGTAGTTGGCTTTGTTCCAGCTTACATGCAATACCATGGCTTTCCTGTTTCAATATCTCATAGTCTAGTGCAATCTGCTCCATCTGCATCTCCAACTCGTCTTTGTCTCTCCTACACATCTCTATTTCACCATAAAGATGTGTTATTTTTTGCTCAAGCAAGTGTATCTCGGAATTGTTGTGCTGTTTAACTAGTTCTTCAAATCCTTTCTGACCATTATCATCATCATCTTTTTCACATTTAGAGCGGTTTCTCTCTAACTCACGAGAATTTTGACTCTGCTCGTGTTTATTGGAAAGATAAAGTATCTCCTTATTTTTATGCTCCAACATATCATCCAGGTCCTCCACAGTATGGACTAGCTCAGCTTTTGATTTTTGTGTCTTCTTTAACTGTAATTTAAGATTTGCATTCAGGTCCTTCTCATAATTTAACTCTTGTCTAATTTCTTCAACAAGAGTACGAAGATCCCCGCTTTCCAACTGTGAGCTGTTACTCACTTTGGCCTCATCGCTGCGGTTTTTGAAAGACCTTAGATTTTCACATTCTGTCTTGAGTGCATCTCTTTCGTCTTTCAAGCCAATGATTTCCTTTGAGAGCTCTTGCCTTCTTTTGCTTTCCTTTACAATTTGCTTCCTAAGAGTCTGTAGTTCCAAGTCTGACATTTCCGCCTGTCTCGCCAAAGCAGCAAGTTCAGCTTTGAGTCTTTTGATCTCGATATCAGATGCCTGCTGGGACCATTCCTTCGGAAGGGCATCCAGAGAAACATTTGTTGAGTCGTCCGCACTTGAACCAAGTTCCGATCCAGCAAACGACTCCAAATGTGACTGCTTCTGTATGTCATACATTGATACCAAGGCATTAACAGTGGGCTCTTCAGGCTCTGAAGTGTGGCTCACATCTGAAAGAAAAGTATTTGCGCGAAGGTGTATGCTAGTATTTCTTAGTCCATCTCGGGGAGTATTGAGTCCAGAGTTGACCTCAGAACTTGACCCGGTAATGTCAGATCCACTTGATGTCCGACAATCAGCACTTAGTTCAGCTTTGTTGGTGTTTGATTTGGCAGAGACATTCTGTGAACCATAGAAAGATCAAATCTCAGTGTGATTGTACTAAAAAAAATCTTATACGTCCACATCAAACAACCTCAAATTATATCTTCAAAGAAAAATGATGAAAAGAATTCTCTTATAAAATGGATATATAAAACAAGCTAAAATTATTCCTAGCCACAATGAGTGAAACTTTACCTCTGAAGAATCACTTTTTGTTTTTTCTTCTATATCTCCATTGCTCAAATCGGTACACAAGCTCTTATCATTCGGTTTTAGGTTGGCATCATCACATTCCTCTTCCTCTCTGCAAAAGCCATTTAAGAAGAAAGTCCATCACCATAAACATTGGAATCTAAGGCAAAGTATATTACCCACAAAAAGAAAAAATAACCATGATAATTCCCCTTATACCTTTTATCATTTTTTTCTTTTATTCTCTGGATTGATACCTGTGCATTAAGCACTAAATCAAAATTACAGAAATCATATTGCATTCTACAAATTGTGCTCAAGCTTTTGAGTGTTACGACAAAATTTCAAGTAGTGTGATCTCAAAAAATAAAATAAAAAATCAGAATATGATCAAAACCAAATACTAACATGTAGAACAACATCACATTGAGAATTCTTGATGGGAAGAAAGATTGAAGAGGGCTTTGTAGCCTCTACATATTCAGCAAAGTCTATAGAAACAACCCCATTGAAGCTAGCTTTTGACAGTCCCTACAAATTCATCAAGAAATTAGATCAAACTTTCACAGAAATCAACTACATAACAAGGTATTGATCTAATAGTGTAAGACCCGGCTAATCCCCAGAAAGACCAAAAGGTCAATGCTTCGATTCTTGAGAGCGACACTTATTAGAATGGACAGTTACGCACCCTGAAAGTATTAGTTCCGTACCATAGAAACTACATAACAAAGCTAACAATTCAGAAAGAAAAAATCATACAGTTGAAAGCATAAAATGATAAATTCTCTGATTGAATTTCCCAGTCTTAGGCTCCTGAAGAAGCTTCACAGTTTCATAGACAGGATTCTCCCATGTACAAACTCCATCATTAACCTTAGCTTCCACTAACCTCGTACTTGGTTTTCCAATGTCTTCTGGAACAATTGAAAGCACCAAAGCCTCTACCCCAGATTGAAGCATCTGAACAAAATTGCATTACAAGGTAAAAATCTCAACTTTCAATATAACAACACCATTATATAAAATTCAGAGACCAACCCATGATTAATAAGGGCTAAAAAACTATACCCTTTTGAATTTAAATGATAAATATGGCAGATTTGATGATTAACCTGAGTGACATTGAAGTGGAGTTTGAAAACAGCATTGACTATGTTCATATCAGTTCTCAGTGGTTGGAACATTATATTGGCTCAACGGGGAAATTACGTCATCCACCGGAAAATGAGTGTTCCGGTGATGCACACGTAAATGCAGAGAGTGTTGAACAAGAGTCACTATATCTTCTTTGCTCTCTTACTTTTTCTTTTATATCATGTTTTGGTACACTATCAGCTACATTTTTAGGATGACATAAAAAATCAACACTTGGATAAAACAAATGGATTTAATATGTATACGTCGGTGACAGTGCAAGTGTTTTTACACTCTCAAACAAAAGTAATACAAATCAATGGTGGATGATATGCTGAAAGTGTAAAACTTTTTACACTGTCAATACATAAATTTTAAACTCGAAACAAATTGTGTTCGATTTTGTAGTCATGCACTAGTTCATTTCAATTATTTTTACTTTTTTTTTTAAATCAATAATAATCACGTATAAATGTTATGAATTTAAATATAAATAATATAATAATAATATATAGAATTAGATACTATCAATATATACATTTTTTTTCCTCTCCTTTTATCTTATCATGTGATAGAATCAATATGAATGACAAAGCTATTACTGTCATATATTTTTAGTTAAGCTTGTGTATAGGGTCGGTCCTTATGATGGAAGATGATCATTGAATACAAAACAAATAAAAATAAGAGTATAATATTTTTGTAGTGTTAGTATAAAAAATTATAATATTTATTATTAGTTTAAATTTCAGGTCAATAATAAATAACAATAATAATTTAATAAGGAAATTTTTTTCCTCAAAGAGGATTTCATTTTATTTCAAAGCTTAGACTATAATTTACATAATTATTTTTCTTTTAAAAACTTGGGGTACTATATTTTGCCATCACTATTTGTATGTACTCTCATTTTTATTCAACTTCCCATATTAAAATTTCTCATTATAATTTCTTTTAACAAATTATGGGTCATACTTTTAATATTTGCCCAAAGCCTAGAAAATGCAAGAACCGGTTCTCCAGACTTACTGATATGTATGTAGTAGACATGTGTGTGTGGAGAGAAAAGATATCCCACGTAGAAAGTTTGATTGGTTGATAAATTCTTTAATTTATTAAATTTTGTAATGAGGAAATAAAATCTATCCATTGAAAATGTAAGAGTTTTAAACAATTAATATATCATCATTATTCATATTTAATTATTGTTAACTCATAAATAAAAATATTACAAATGAGTAATGAATGTGTATTGGGTATATATAAATATTTATAATGATAATACACATATAGATATTATGTTCTTTCGGTAATTCTTTTTAATTCATTTTTATGACAAGTCAAAACACATGCAATAATAAGTGATGCATAAAATGGAACAACTTTCATGCAAGAGAAGGTAAATATAAATGATTTAATATGTATACATCAATAATACATGTTTTTTTTATACTATAAGCAACTCTTCATCATTCATATGTTAATTATTGTTGACTTTTAAAGAAAAAAATACAAATTAATAGTTGATGATGTGCCAACAGTGTAAAAAACTTTATAGTAACGATGCATAGATTTTTAACTCAAATATAAATATATTATATATATATATATATATATATATCATAATTTTAATGAATAACTAACATAATTTATTCTTTATATATATACCCATTTCTATTTTAGTTTACAGTTCAGTAGTAGTAGCTGTATCCCAAAATGCAACAATTGAATACATATTACCAAATATCTTGATTTTCAAATCATGCTCATTAAATAGTTGCTTAGAAATTGATTGGGTATTGTGGATAACATGAGTTTTTAATTTTTAAGGAAATATGTAAGTTTTTGAATTAATCAATAAACTATTAGATTCATGAATGAAAATTTAACGAAACTTATAAATTTTAGAAAAAGAAATAGATTCTAGCCTATGAAAACAAATTTTTCGAAAACTAATTGAAGTAGTTTTTCAAAACCTATATCAATTTCAATAATTTATTGGTTAATTTTACCTTTTTAAAATTTATAAGATCACATTAATTACGTCATACCATAATACCTACTAATAAATAAATAAATAAATAAACAAACAAATAATTATAAATTACTAATTATTAGAAATAATGATTAATAATTTTACCAAAATGTTCAATTAAATAAATATTATAAGGTTACTAATAGTTTTTTACCAAATTACTAATAATTATTTATTTAATTAAGTAACTATTTAATTAATTCAATTAATAATTATAAACTAATCAACATTCAAAAAATAAATATTATATATTTTTTAGTTATTTAATAAATTTTATATAGTTATATATATAGTTTTACCGACGAGTTCTAGTTAATAAGTAGTCTTACTCTTACCTATACATCTATAAGTTTCCAGCAACCTTATAACAAGTTCTTAGCAAAAATATAAAAAAAAAACTAAAGATAAAATAAATTATGACATTTTTTAAATTTACTAATTATATACAGTTTTATAGTCATGTACTACATTAATTACTCTTTTAATTTGGGTTCTTATAAATTTAGCAACATATAGCGTAAATTCTCCTAAAAACATTCATCGGGATATCATGGGAAGTTGGGAACCATAGTTAATATTCAACATATTCTTTTCTTTAGGTAAGGTTAGCATTGGCAATTTGGCTATGCGTATAGGGCTTGTCGCCCGTAGTTATTAGCGAATTGGACATGAAAAATATGTTCATTTGCTCAAAATGTCAGCACATGGAAACTCTATAGAGTGTTACATCCATAGAGTTTTCCAAGGCTACTTCACTCAACCTCAAGTTCCCTTCAACTAGTACTGATGTATGCTTGAAATTTAACATATGAAACATGCCTAGCATATCTGTTATGTACTTCCTTTGACGCATTATGATTCCTTTCTATGTCTTCATAAATTCTATGCCAAGAAAGTATGCTAGCTCACTAAAATCAATCATTTTAAACTCAGATTTGAGCTTTTCTTTTAGCTTAAGAATCTCATATTCACTACTCCCTATGACGACTAAGTCATCTACATAAAGATTGATTAGAATTAGATCACATGTGCAGGTCAAATTCATATAGACACCATGTTCCACCTTGAACTTGGTGAAGCCAATAGATGTTAAGAATGAGTCAATCCTTATGTTCCAAGCTCTTGGAGCTTATCTCAGACCATACAAAGTTTTCTTTAATCTTAGCACTTTGGTTTCACCCGTTGATGTCTCAAATCCAGGAGGTTGAGTTATGTAAACTTCCTCTTCAAGAGGCTCATTGAGGAAGGACTCTTGACATCAAGTTGCCATATTTTCCAATCATTCTAACTAGCAAGAGCAAAATCAATCTTACTGTTTCAAATCTGGCCACTGGTGCAAAGACTTCATCATAGTCATATCCTTATCCTTGCATAAACCCCTTAGCCACAAGCCTAGCTTTATGCTTAGAAATACTTCCATAAGGTCTTAGCTTGATCTTATACACTCATTTGACTGCTATAGGTTTCTTTCCAAACGGTAGCTCAGCTTCTTCCCAAGTATTATTCTTATTGATGGCTTCGAGTTCTTCCTCCACTTCCTTGAACCACACATCCTCCTGTATTGCCTCCTAGAAGGTGATTGATTTAGTTTCTCCCAAGAGTGTTGAATTAATTAGGTCACCTTCATCTGTAATTATATCATCAACAAACATTTCAAACTCACTAAGCCTTAAAGGTGAGTGCCTTGTCCTTGTAGGTATGGTTTCAGCAGCCCTGGTTTCATGACTCCTTGTCCTTGGAGTAGGATTCAATTCTTTTGTGACTTCCTGGTCTTATTGCATAGGAATTAGAGTCACTGACTTGTTGTGCTCAACTTTACTAAGAAGATTCCTCTATGAACTCATCTCATCAAAATAGACACCCCTACTGAACACCACTTGTTTAGTTGTATGATTCAAGAGCTTATATGATCTGGTTGGATTATAACCAACAAAAATCATTAGTTCACTTTTGTCATCCAACTTCTTTCTCACTTGATCTGGGATGTGCTTGTAGCAAACTGAACCAAACACCCTAAAATGTTTCACTGACTGTCTCTTTCTAGTCCAAACTTCTTTAGGAACTTGCTTGTCTAGAGTTTGAGTTGGACATCTATTGAGAACATAGGTTGTTGTAGTCATTGCTTCACCCCAAAATTTATGAGGCAAACCTTTGTACTTCAACATACATCTTACCATATTCATGACAATTCAAAACACATGGAATAATGAGTGATACATTAACTTCATGAATGATACCATGCTCTACACAGAAATCTTCAAGCTCTTTTGAAGTTAAGTCACTTCCTCTATCAGTTCTAAATATTTTCAAGAGTTTCCCTGATCGTCTTTCTGACAAGGCCTTGAACTTCCTTAAATTATCAAATACTTCACTCTTTGATTTGATGAGGTATATCCACATCTTCCTGCTAAAATGAAGGAAACACAATACTTGTTTTCTTCTAGTGAGGGAACCTCAAAAGATCCACATACATCTGAGTATACAACATGTAGTAAATCAAACACCCTGGTTTGAGTATGATTATTGAATGAAGTTTTGGCTTGTTTTCTAGCTAGACAACTATCACAGACTAAGTGTTGGGCTTTAATTTCTAGCAGGCTAATGGCCATTTCTTTGGTGTTTAACAGTCTGAGATCTCTGAAGTTGAGATGGTCTTACCTTAAGTGCCAAAGTCATATTCATCTGAGTTAGTCTCTACATTCAGGCATTGGGAATCCACAATTCCTAGCTTGACTTGGAATGTCCTATTGCTTAAAAGTGGAGCCCTTAAAATTCCCATCTTCAAGTTGTCATAGACTTCCATAACTCCATTATTTAGCTCCATACTGAAACCTCATTCATGTAGTTGGTTAAGGCTGATGAAATTTTTTTTCATGTTAGGAACAAATAACACATCAATTATGTATGTTTTTCTACCACTCTACATCTTGAGAGGAATGTCTTCTATTCCAGTAGTGATTATCATTCTATTGTCTGTAAACTTAACCTTGTTTCTTTTGGTTGAATAAAAATTCAAAAACCACTCTTTGTGCCCAATCATGTGATTGAAGCAACTAGAGTCAAGATACCAAGTATCACTTCCTCTAGTTCTACAATATATTGTCATCATGAGCTGCACAACATCTTCATCAAGATCTTCTGAGTCTTGTTTTCTTTGATATTGATTCTTTTTAGGTACCAAACATTCAGAAGAATAGTGCCCAATATTGTCACAATTGTAACACCTAACCTTCTTTCTATCAACCTTCATTTTTAAGTCTTTGAATTGCTTATAACCATTTCTCCTATTGGACTGTTCTGGTTGATCATTGTTATTGACATAGGTCTTCCTTGGACCACCTTTCAAATCAGGGTACCTTCCTTTACTCTTGCTTGAATTCTTTACACATAATGCTCCTTTCTTTGCTGTCTACATTTAAAGTGATTGATGTGAGGATCTATCTGTGATCCTCTTACTAAGCCTCTGTTAATGAGCTTCAAGTGACTCTTGAAGCTCTCAAATCTTCACCTTCTCAATCCTTCCTAATTCTTCAATAGCCACCACCACATAGTCAAACTTTGGAATCATAGTTCTAAGGAATTTTTCAATTATGGTTGCATCCTCCATATTTTCACCACAAGCCTTTATTTCATTTGTGTGTGTGATTACCATTATGTACGACATAAAATTTGCAGCCGAACACATGCAAGTGAGAAATATTTGGTTTTCTATATTTGAAGAGTTCATATAGGGTTTTCTTTAGAATAGGTCTTATTAGGACTCGGTTGGAAACATAGCATGTCGTACTAACTACATCTGCCCAAAAATATTTTGGTAGATTAGTTTCATTCAACATTGTACGTGTCAGTTCCACCAATGATTTATTCTTTCTCTCTACAACACCATTTTGTTGTGGTGTTCTAGGAGCAACGAAATTGTGAGTGATACCATTATCATCACAAAATTCATCAAACGAAGCATTTTGAAATTCTCCCCCACGATCACTTTGTATAGCAGCTATTTTCAAAGATTTTTCATTTTGTGCTCTCTTAGCATATTTTCTAAAGGCATTAAATGCCTCATTCTTGTGTACCAATAATAGAGTCCAAGTATATCTTGAAAAGTTGTCTACTAACACAAGAGCATAATAGTTACCACTGAAACGTTTGGTCCGAGAAGGCTGAATAAGTCCGAATGTAGTAACTGCAATGATCTATTAGAAGAAACCATATTTTTTAGTTTGAAAGAAGTCTTTGTTTGTTTACCCTTTTGAGAAGCACTAAATAGTTTGTCTTTCACAAACTTCATCTTGGATAATCCAACAACCAGATCTTTCTTCACTAGTTTATTCAAATGATTCATATGAATATGAACAATTCTCCTATGCCATAGTCATACATCATGATCATTAATAGCTAAACACTTTATGGGAAAAGGAGAATCTTTTAAAGCAATCATGTAGATATTATTGATTCTCTTACCAACAAGTTTAGAATTTTCAGATACCTTACTATCAATGATGCATTTGTCAGGGTAGAAAGCCACATAGAACCATTGGTCAGAAAGCTGACTTATACTCAGTAGGTTGTTCTTGAGTCCCTCAACGTATAGAACTCCTTATATTGTAGTAGAAGGTGGCTTCCCGACTCTACCAACTTCAATGATCTTTCATTTATTATTATCACCATATGTGACATAGCCTTTGTCCCTTAGAGTAATGACAAAGAACTTTCCTTTATCGCCCTTCATATGTTTTCAGCAGCCGCTATCTAAATACCATAAGTCACTAGTGTCTCCCAAATACTCCTACAAAACAATTTAAGTAATATTAGGTACCCAATTCAGCTTAGGTCCTACATGATTATTACCTTTCTCTATCCATTTAAAATGTCCTAAGGGATACCATATTTTCTCATTTTACAAGTATTATAGGTATGCCCGTGATTCGGACAATAAGCGCAATTGTGTTGATGCATTTGTATCCTTGATTTAGATTTAGCAACATCATGAGTATGAATACTTTGCTTTTGAAAGATAATTTTATTAGACACCTCCTTTTTCTTAAGTGAAGAAAGTTTGGAAAAACCGAGACATCTATGGTTAGTGGAATGTTTTTGTATCTCCAACATGTCATCCAATTTTGTACTATTATTAAGATTCTTCAGTTGAAGGCTCAAAGTGGAAAATTTATTTTCAAGAGTAATACAATTTGGACAAGAGGAAGAATAAGGTTTATTGCGGAATGCGTCAATCTCCGATTTTTGTTTGAAACAAATTTTAGTGAGTTTGACGTATTCACTATGCAGTTCATTGAAAGCATTTTGTAAATCATAAAGAGGTGGCTTATTTAAAAGTTCATTTTCGCTTACTTCGTCAACATCATAATGATGAGACGCCATTAGAGAGAGATGAGTCTGCTTTTCATTTTCTGGTTTTGGAGTGGAACTTGAGTCATTATCCTCCCATGTAATATAAGTTTGTCTACCGATCTTCTTTTCAAATTTTGCCTTGAAAAGATTTTTCTTCATAGTATGACAATCCTTCTTCATATGACCAGGTTTTCCACATTCAAAACAGTTGAAGTGAAAACTTCATTTCCTTTGGTGAATCTTAATGGTTTATCATTTTTATTCATTTTCAGGAATTTACTGAACTTCTTCACTAGCATGCTCATGTCTTCTACATCCTCTTTTTCTAAATCATCTCACGAAGATTCATACATCTCAGTTTTCGATTTAAGAGAAATATTCTTTCTCTTCTTCTCTTGCTCTTCATGTTGTTCAAGTTGGGTCAATTCCGTCTCATGTTCTTGTAGCTTTCCAAAGAGTGCAGTCAATGACATCTTAGATAAGCTTTCCTTTTCTGAAATGGTTGTCACCTAGGGTTGCCATTGTCTTGAAAGTGATCTTAAAACTTTCAATTTCAAGTCACTGTTTGACAATCCAAGTGCAATCAGATGGTTTGTAAGGTGAGTAAATCTATTTTGGAGATCTAGAACTTTTCTCCAGGCTTCATACAAAATCTTTCATATTCCTAGGAGAGAGTATTGAGTCTCGAATTTTTACTTCATTAGTTCCTTCATGTGTAGTCTCTAGAGTGTCCCACATTTATTTAGAAAATTTGTAGTTTGACACTCTGAAGAACTCGTCAATACCAAGTGTTGAAATGATGATGCTTTTTTCTTTGAGATTGTATTGCACTTTCTTTTTATCTTCATCATTGCACACAAATTTTAGCTTTACTTCCCTTTCACCATTAACAACATTGAAGGGTTCATAAGGTCCTTCCTCAATCGCATTACAAATATCCAGGTCTTGAGATTCTATAAAGATTCTCATCTTGATTTTTCAGAAGTCATAACATTCTCCAACAAAGCTTGGAGGGAAATTGATGTTGGAACCTTATCCCAGAAATGATATTGAGGCCATCTTAAATACATGATTAGATTTGAGAATAGATTACTCAAAATAAGCTCTGGTTCCAATTGTAAGTTTAAGATGTCAACTAAGAGGGAGGTGAATTAGTTGTTGGGAGAATATGGCTGATTTTTCTACTATGTTATCAAATTTTATGTGCAACAGATTATTTATGCAAAATTCAACCAAGTAAAGCAAAAGTAAATGACAAGAATATGTAGAAGAAGAGTACACAAAGACTTTTTATACCCGTTCACCTTCTTGTCCGCCGAAGGTTACATCCAATATTGTTGCCACACAAAAGATTTTTCCACTAGATAATTTAAGTTATAATTACAATTTCTCTTCCCGATATTCTTGTACCTTACACACTCACAAATTATCTACCCTTGAAAATTCCATTTTCAAGTGAACTATTTTCTCCTTCTCAACACACCCTTGTGATAAAAAGTTCACAACCAAGATGAAGAATATAACACTGGCAGGATTGCTTTTACAAGTTTTGACAATTCTATAACTTTGATAGGACAAATCACAAGTGCACGATTATGTCGTCATGTAATAAAATATCAATCCCACGAGGACTGAAAATTTCCTTTAATTATAACAATTTATTTATCCTTGACTCAAAAAGGAATTAAAAGTGAATTTAGAACAATTGAAAAATTGACAAGAATAATTATGAAAATAGTAAAAAGTGATTGAAATATAATTTAGGAAGAGTTCCTAGGATAAGGGTTACCGCCTTTACACTTGCAAATCCTTGTTGTGAGGGTGAATTGCTCTTTGATATGTGGCATCCTCTCTCGAGCTCTGACATGTGTACTCAATTGAAGTTGCACATACTCTCATGGTACGATTATCAATCAAATCTTTTACTTGGATCTTTCTATCCAATCACTTCGTAGCAACCCAAGGTGAATTCCAGAAACCCCCGAGAATCCTAATACTACTATCGTAAATTAGGATTCTAGTTTGAATAACTGATAGTTAGATAGTTGGGTTCACCTCTCGGTCCTTCCCCATTGTATCTAAGAGGTGTAATATGTTGACCAGACAACTCACACGAATAAAACTCAGTTTAATGATTCAAATCACAACACTAAATGAAATAAAAGCAAGAACAAGTGTTTTTATAGCCCCAATCCTAGAAATAAAGGGAAATACTCACTCATAATGGAGAAGAGAATACTAAATTCTAAGTTAGAGAATTATAATGTAAAAGTATGTTCAATCCTTGAGGGAGAATCCTCATTTATCCTAATTACAATATATTCGGCTAAGCCCAACAAAACAAATCTAAAAAATAGGAATATAACATCCACGACTTCTTTTGGCCCTTCAATTGGTCTTTGCATAGCCTCAACACTGAATTCCATCTTCTTGCATCCAATCTCTTCTCTTTGTGGCTTCAATCCATCCAAACTACACAACATAGCCAAAAACACATACTCAACCTAAACAAAAAGAAATAAAAGCTAAAAACAATCATAAAGTCCTAATTATGTCCTAAAATGCAAGTTAAATGCAATGCAAATATAGCTTAATTTCACACTAATCAAACTTGCAATCCTTAATCTCACAATATAAATACTTAGTATATTATACTCTTAATCTTTTGAAAGTTTAGAATAAATGCACTTTGAAAGCAACTTCAGAAAATCTGAAAGTTTAGGAGCAAAGTTGCTAACAAAATGTGCAGAATTTTGTTTACTAAGTTGCGAAAGTTTTTGTATGATTGTGTAAATCTTGTGTTTTTGTGTGTTATGAATTTGGATGTCTCAATGCCTTTAAATAGGCATCCAATCAGCCATGGTAATCTTCCATGAAGAGGAGACATGATTAGAATGAAACCTATTTACTTTGGATGAACGATGTTCATTTGAATTTGAGAATCTGGTTTCAACAACTCTGTGTAATCGATTGTCAATATGTGGTAATCAATTACCCAAATGTTATTTCCAAGGTGGTAACCGATTACTACTTTGAATTAATCGGTTACATTAGGCAATTTTGCTTTGTAACTATTTTCTCAGTCAGGTAACCTGTTACACAGTTTCAGTAACCTGTTACCAACTCCTCATAGTTCAGGTAACCTATTACCTAGTTCTGGTAACCTGTTACTCAGGTCAAGTAACTCATTACTAGCAATTTGATTTTGCATTTTAGACATATCCAAGTCTTTAAAATGATTTTGATTAGTTGAGCATTGCTTCTAAATATTAAAGTGAGTGTAAAGATAAAAGTACATATATTAAGACTTAAATCTATAAACATCTTGAAGCTTGAATCTTCTATGTCTTCAAGGTCTTCTTCCTTTTCTTCTTTTTGTGATCTTGGTTTCTTCATTAAAACCATGTCAAGTTCAGAAGCAAGATCTTCTTCACATCAATTAGCAATATAACATAACATAACTACTTAACAATATAACATCATTGTTTAACAACATAACAATCACATTTATGAATTAACAATGTAACATTATGGATTAACAATATATAAATAGGAGGGGACTATTTTCACCCAAGTTAAGTTAAACTAGTTACATTCAATCTTAGTCATTCATTTTCTTAAATCTAACATACCAAATGAGTGAAGCTTAAAAGTTATTTAAGATTTCTTTTTTTCTCTCTCATCATTAATTTTACTCACCAATTTGGTCTATTGTATTTAAGAAAATGAATAGCTAAGATTGAGTGTAACTTAACTTGGGTGTAAATAGATCTCTCTTCATATATATATATACACTCAATCTCAACCATTCATTTTCTTAAATCCAACGGACCAAATGGGTGAAACTTAAAACTTATTTAAGATTTCTATTTCTCTCTCTCATAACTTATTGTACTCACTCATTTGGTCCGTTGGATTTAAGAAAACGAATGATTGAGATTAAGTGTAACTATTGTAACTTAACTTTGGTGTAAATGGATCATATATATATATATATATATATATATATATATAAAAGAAGGAATAGCGAGTTCGAGTACTCTTAGGTTTGGGTGCCTCATTGTCCAGACGGAGACCCATCCAATAGTGCGTCTTAAAATCTGAGGTCTCAATTACTTATGGGTCCAAAAATACAGACCTAGACCTAGCTTGTTGCTGATATGTTTTGCGGGTACCCACAATTCCGGGTACCCATTGTCATCCCTACAAGTAACAACCATATATCTTAACATAGATTAATTTAGATTAAATTACACCAATATTTTAGTGAAATTATACAAATCACATCTCCTCTTTTTTATACTTACATAAACCACTCCGTTTATATTCATACATTTACTACCCCTGCATTTTAAACAAAAAAGGGTAATGCATGTTATTGTGATTACAAATCCAAATAGTATAAGAGTCAATGTCGCTTCATTATTTTTGGTTCCTTATAAAATGCATCAATGATTCTAAATATATATTTTTTAAATTACTCTTGTACTATATTGTAATGGATCAAAGATAATGAGGATTGACTCGTATACTGGGACTTATCTCAACATTATACCGTATTTTGTTTAACTTAATTATACTTATCATGCACATTTTTGTTTCTAAGATTGCATTTATCTCTCCTGTACGAATAATGAATATAATGTATTTATATAGGTGTAGAAAGTGAAGGGATGAATTGTATTATTTCACTAAAACTCTGGGAGTGTAAATATAATTTATTCATTAATTTATCATTGTTTAAGAAAATTAATTTTGGAGAGTGAAGTATTTATAAGGAGTTACCACTTTTGCTCAATAGAAGAGAATAATCTTATATTGTATCTTAACTCTATCAATTTAATAGTTTTATGCTACTAAAAAAAATTGTATTATTTTTTATTTTTACATTGTTATTTTAAATATTAAAAAATGAGTTTAATAGATGTGATTGTCAATATATTTTTTTTCATTCCATTATATTATTTTTAAGTAATAGTCAATAATCCTAATATATGAATGATGATTAATAAATCAACAATATAAAGATTTGTATATCATGGACACAACCAATTATCTCAATTTTTATTTATTTATTATACTTAATAAAGACATATTTATACAATCATTTCTCGATGGAAAATGATATTGAAAAACCATTTAATAAATTTAACAATTCTTCATAATGTCACACCACTTCTCTAAAGAATTTAGGAAATGAATCTCACAATCGTATCAAATTTTTATATTTAAACTATTACACTATCCACTCTATCCCTCTAGTTGTGAAAGTGTGAAAGCAAATCAAATATTAAATGTAATATTTGTACCCAAAAAAATATCTTAAGTGTAATATTTTTTCTACCTCAAAAGTATCATTTCACCCAACGATTGAGAGACTATTTGATAAGGCAGATAAGATACGTAAAGATCTCGCCCAATAACAATTTTTATGAGGTTGGATTCTCACATTGTTCCAAAAAGTTTACCAAGACACCATTTACTTGAAAAAATAGTTTGTATTCAATTTAATGCCAAACTCACATAAGGTTTTTGGGCTAATCATTGATTGTGATATCTTAATTAATTGAGAATTTTTTTTATAACTAAGATATACAACATGTCATATTTGTAGACAAATATATTTATTTTCTAGGACTAAATTTTAATTAAAAATAATTTTTGAATGTATTGTTAAGATTTTATTAACGGTTTCTGTATAGATACATATTCACACAAATCTTTATCTAATTAATTTAATTTTGCTAGGAGTTGATGCATAATGTAAATCCCCCAATGTAACACAGTAGTTAGTTTCGGGTCCAAAATCACTAAAATCATATAGCTACTTCAAGATTAAATTAGTACAGTACAAAGGACATAGTTATATATACATAGACGGACAGACCCACACATTCTGTGTATATAATTATATAGTCTCATGATTTTATTGTCTGCAACACTCCCACATATTAGGGGTGAGCAAGACCCAATGCTACCTGCTTATTCGGTATGACTTGATCATGATCAGACCTGAATATGATTTCGTCTTATCAAATCTAGCGTCGGTTTCACATTTAAAAATTAAATTCGATTAATATTTATGGTTGGACAGGGATAAATCTGACCCTCAATTACTTACATTTGGGTCATGTGCGTCTTTTGTAAGTAGGGAGTTAGTTGCTTCCAATTTTTAGTATAACATTTGATTGTTAGAATAGCCATTTCCTTTATTTTTCTATAACTGAAAATTGTGGTCAACTAAAATGCATTAAATACATACCGTGTTAACTAATATACTTGTTGTAATATAAGATTTAATATGTATACACTGACAGTGTGAGTCTTTTTTAAATATCATTAACTGTCAAACAAAAATAATACAAATCAATGTAAGTGATATACTGACAGTGTAAAAAACTTTACACTGTCAGTGCACATATTTTAAACTCTATAATATATTATTATAAACTATTATTTCAAGCCCTCAATTACTTAGATTTTCATCTTACTTTAATATTTAGTTTTAAAGCAACAGAATTTGATTTTTATAGAAGTATAATCTTGTTGTATGTCTTTTAATTTTGAGATGTGCTTAAGTTTTTGGGTTGTTTGAATTGATTGATATTTAATTGTTTGATAAAGTGATGCTTTGGTTAAGTGGATGCTAGTTATGAGTTATGACACTCATGATGGTGCAACAAGTTGAAGTAATGATGAAATAAAGCACCTAAGATGAGGGGAGAAAATCATTGTGGCCTTAGAGTATGTCACTGAAGTCATTCTCTCTGATTCCCTCAAAAGTTGGAGAGTCTTATAGATTATGAACTTCCATGTGAATTTGCTTTCAGAGTCCTTAATCTTTTTCATGACAATATAGAGTCTTAGATATTTGATTGTACTAGAAATATATGTGTATGAATTCGTTTTTGTGTACCATAATGCAAGGTATTCGCGTATGGTATTAAATCGTCATAAAATGTTGCTAAATATTTATATTTGATGAGTATTTATGATAAAATTGATAATTATTTTATGTGTTAAATGTTTGTGGCAATTTTGTAATAATTTGGAAATAACTCAATTGCAATCATTATGTTGTTAATCGTTGTATTGATATGGGAATTACATAAGTTGATTGTTGTATTGGTATGAAAAATATTTAAGTTGATTGTTGTATTAATATGTGAATTATATAAGTTGATTGTTGTATTGATATAAAAATTATATAAGTTGATTATTGTATTGATATGAAAAATATATAATTTGATTATTGTATTGATATGGGAAATATATGTTTGAAATTGAGGTTTTGCCTATTAATATTGGATCACTAAGTTAGTGTCTTGAGCTCGTCCTGGGGACATGGTATAGTAAAAATGCATTGGGCTGAAACAACTAACTTAAGTGATATTTTTGGAATGATTAGATTTGATAAGAACCTATGGATATTCACACACTTGAAAGTGTAGTGAGATTTGAGGCTTTGCCTAATGATTAATGATCACTAAGTTAGTGTCTAGAGCCCGTCCATTGAACTTGGCATGGTAGAAATGCATTGTGGTTGAGACGACTAACTTATGTGATAATTGTTGAAATAACAATTGAGAAAACCTTGATTAAAAGACTTAATGAGCTAACTTCAGTTAGTGTGTATGCGTCGCATTCTTGTAGTTGGAGTTGGAGAAAATGAAAAGATACGGTGATACAAATATCATTGCGCATTTGGATAGGGGCGTCAATGATGTTGATTAGTCAAGAAGCCTTGAGGGATTGCTTAGGTGAGACAGTCCAATGAGGGTCCGGTCTTATAAATTGTATGACCAGGATAGTCCTACATGCAAACTAAGCGATCTCTAACACCCCCTTGTGCATTTCATGACCAATAGAGAGAATTCCTGAAACGAACTAGGCTTACCATATAAGCACCTCAGATAAATGTACTGGACAATAGAGATAACTGTTACTTGTCGTTGTTAGGGTAATCTGTACTCGTGATTGCTTTCCCACTAGGATCTTGGCCTTTGAGTATTATAATTTTGGTGGAGATTGCTTGATGAATTGCATAAGCATTGCATGAAAGATATATTAATTGGGGATGTGAATATCCTATTGTATAAGACACTAACTTCATACATTATTTGCATATGTTTAACATTGCTTGATTTTATTTGTGTTATAGGGTGTCTCACTTTAATGTTATTTTCTATGTAATTCTACATTGTGGTCACCGTAGTTGATTCTTACTCTATTCTTTGTCTTTTCTTTTTTCCATACTATGTATTTGATCAGGTTTGTTGCAGTTGCTCTATGGATATCCATTGATGAAAGTGTAGACTAGAAGAACTTAAGTTGTGTATTAGTTAAGTATCTTGTCTATGTTCGGATTATTGACTCTGATTTAGGAATATCCTTGTTCTTTTTGACCTAATTTTTGTATAAGTCATGTTTTATGAAAATATTTAAAAATAATTCTTTTTGTAGATATGATGTCTTTTATAACTATATTGATAAGATTAGATTAATGATTTTATAAGGTTATATAATTTAAAAGGGATAATTATATAGACCATAGTTGGGTTTTGAAGTTCATGGTAACGCCTCGTTTTTTAGGTTGAGATAATATAAAATATTTATGCATTTTGAACTTGAGAGACGGAATGTTTTGAATTTACTCTGTTTTCTAATATGTTAATTTTATCTTTCAATAGTGATTCCCTTTATTTCAATAATAAATTTTTAATTTCTTAGTTATAAAAACGGCGTGTTACATTATTTTTGTTAAATGATAAGTGTAATTAAGTTAAATAGAATATGGTATATTGTCAAGACAAGTCCAAATAGTATACAATCAATATTTATTCATTATTTTTTATTCATTACAATATAGTATAAGAGTGATTTAAATAATATTTCCTTAAAATTATTGATTCATTTTGTAATGGACTAAAATTAATGAATAGACATTGACTCTTATACTATTTGGATTTGTCTTCACATTATATCATATTGTGCTTAACTTAATTACACTCATCATACATTTTCTATTTAAAAGATCACACTTATTTTTTATTCAAGTATAATTAGTGCAATGTGTATATAAATATGCAAGATTTCTATAGGTATAAAAAAGAGAATAATAATTTATATAATATCACTAAAATTCACGGGGTGATAGTATAGTTTACTCTAGAAGAAAAGAATACAAGACTAACAAAAAAACATGTGGAAGAAGAAAAATTACGAAAGTAAAACGAAAACTATTTAATAATGGAGTCTAGTTGGAAGTGTCACAATATGGAGCAGATTTGTTGTTTCACTCTTTGTATCACTCAATGTATTATCACTTTAGATTGATTGATAAAAATTTATTTAAATTAAAATTATAATTATTAAATATATTTTTTTACCAATTATATCTCCTGGCACATGGAGCGACACAAAAACGTATGACAACAAATGTGGAGCCACCACAATGAAGTACAATCACGCACTCACACAATAGTAAGCAAAAGGAATAATGAGCAATGACACGTCTACTTATATACATATAAGAATATGAGTGATTTTTTATTGAAGTAGTGAGGCATGCCATGATAATGAACTGAACCAATTTGATATTTGCTCAAAATTTGACTTGTTATTTAGTAATGATAAATTTGGTTTAGGAACCAACTAGTTGAATCTAAGCTAAAAATAAGCTCGTTAAATAAATGAGTCGAACTTGAACCAAATAAAGTTTGTCTTGTTAAGTTTATGAACTGACTCGATTATATATGTGTATAAATATGTATATATTTTATGTATATGCATACATATAGAGAAAAACATGTATACACTGACAGTGTAAGTGTTTTTTACACTGTCACTGCATCATCCACCATTGATTTTTAATTTTTAATCATCATTGATTTTTAAATAAAATTAATGCAAATGAATGGTGGATGATATACTGACCTGTATAAATCTTAACATTGTCATTGCATAGATTTTATTCTCATATATATATATATATATATATATATATATGTGTGTGTGTGTGTGTGTGTGTGTGGGGGTGTGTGTGTAGAAATGTTTAATTTTATATGCATTAAATAAATATCATAATTTGAGCTTATGAACTGAACCAATCGAGTTAATGAATTGAAATAAACAGTTTGCGAACTTTTGACGAACTAAGTCAATTCAAGCTAATGAGTCGAATCAAATAATTCATAAACTACATTAGAATCGAATTTGAGTTAGAAACATAAGCTCGTTTCGAACTTGGGTTAAATTTTGAATCGAGTAAAACTTTATTGAGTTGAATAAGATTGAGTTTTGATTTGACTCGGATAAGCTCATTTATAGTCCAATTGACTAGGTACATGCCCTCTTTAAATTGTTAATACATATGTCTCAAAATATTAAATTCATCATTTTTGAAGGTAAAACTTCCATTTTTTACTATCTTAAAAGATGCCCTTAAGACCTAATAGCATTTATTTTTTATTTTTCCTGTACATTAAAGAACATACTTACATGCATATGTATTGGAATTGATTTTCTTCCGAAGCTCCACTTAGGTAGTAAGTGATAGAATTATACTCAAGGTGTGGCTATAATCAGAAGTGATTATATATGTATTAATTTTGTAATGTTGTCTTGGATTTTTTGCAGTTTCTTATATGGCTTAAAAAAACTACAAAAAGATAATTACAATTTCCTTAATGAAAAGACATGTATAAGTAGAATGAGATAATGATATACCAGAAAAGACTATAATAATATATTATTAGTGGAAAATAAGATCATAAATAATATTGTATATTAGTATAATGTCATAATTTTGTCAAAGAATGCTAAATAAAGTGTTGTTAACTATGTTTCTTTAAGTGCAATAAGATAATGGGGAAAGTTTTTTTCCTGAAAGGAAGATTTTGAAAATAAGTTGTGTAATTGAATATAAGATGAAAGAATAATTGTTAGTAATGTATATTGAGTGAGAAAGATTCAACAATCACTATATTAGATATCGTAATTAACAACGGTCATTCAACAACGCTATATTGACTGACGCTATTAAATATGAGACAGAAAAACATCAACAATGTAGGTTAAAGCAAACACTATCAATGTAGGTAGATGAATACAACTATAACAGCGCATTCTTGAAACAACATTGTTGAACATCAGTGACATTAGTGCTGCCTTGAATGAGTTCTGTTTAACAGCGTATGTTATAGGAAGCGCTGTTAATGTACATCTATTCCACAACGCAACGTTAAATAAACGCTACTGAAGATGACATAGTAACAACACTTTCTTAAATATGCACTATTGCTTGTATACAATATTTTACATATCATAAAAATTAATGAGTGAATTCTTATGCGTCTCTTCGTTTCTATGAAATACTAATTGGTTGCACATCTTCCAATGACGGCGATAACGATTATCTTTCCATTTGAATTTATAAATGTTGTGGTTCACTTCATGTTCTATTTCATCACTAAGTGTATGGGTTTCTATAGATTATTTTTTCTGCTTTGTATATTTTTTTGTTTCCTTTTATAATTAGTCATGGTACCCAAGGAGAAGAAGATAAGAGGAAGAAAATACAAAGTAACAAAAAAGAGAGCAATACAAGGAAAAAAAACGGAAGTTTTGTTAAAAGGACTAGAAAAAGGCAGACAATAGATCTCAATCACTCAAAGTGTTAAAAGTGCTAAAGTTGTACTGTCAAGAATCCTATATCAGAATCATGTCAAGAAAGTCTTTAACATCTTTGATTTAGAAAAAGGACCTAGATATCAAAAGGAAAGTGGTTGTCATACAAGATTTGCGTGAGATGAAAAATTAATCTCCAAATCATTTAGTTCATTATCATCTAACAAATCATTTAGTTCATTGTCATCTACCAAATCATTTAGTTCATTGTCATCTCTATCAAATTATTTAGTTCATTGTCCTCTACCAAATCATTTAGTTCATTGTCATGTCACGTAACAATTAATGTATTTTTCACTTTAAATGAGGAATAACCAATTATTTTGGATGTTAATTTTTATTTTTTTGTTATTTATTTGAATAGTTGTTAATGTTTAATATTTTTGTAGTTCCATTTAATAAACAAATTAAAAAAACTTAATAAACACAATAAACAAATTAATAAAACTTAATGTTTAATATTTTTGTAGTTCCATATTAATAAACACAATAAATTAACAATGTATTTTGGCAACTATGTTATTTAACATATTAAAAAATATATACTGTACAACTTCATGTTAAAATAATTTATTTTCATGTTGCATTTTGGCAACATCATGTTAATTAACTTATTTTTATGTTGTATTTTGACCCGTAATATAATATAATATATTAATTTAACAGCGCAAATTCTCAAGAAAACGCAATTAATTTAAATCCAATAATAATACATATTAGGGAAAATGCTGTTAATTTGGATATTGAGTTATTGTTGGCTTGAATGAGTTCAGTTTAACAGCGCAAAGTTAAGAAAGCACTATCAATTATATTCTATTCTACAGTGCATACTACATTTCAGATAGTGTTGGCAATTAGATTCTATTCAACAACGCATCATCAAGGAAGCGTTGTTGATGTGTTCATGAATATGAGCTGTAAAAAGCTGAATTCACACTGAATATTTAACAACGCTTTCTTAGGCTATCATTGTAGAAGATGTAATATCAACAACACATTCCTTAATATGCGCCATTGAAGATGTCAAAACAACAGCGCAACCTTTATTATGAATTGTTACTACAGTTTAAATATCTAAAAGATTATTCAGTTTCCTCTACGCTCTCAAACTTCATCGAAAATGAACTTCATACTCTCAACAACCCTCATACTCTTAGAAACCTCAAAAAAAATTCATCAATGATTTCCCAAAGTGGTGATCATGGTTCTTGCATCGGTGACAAAGCTACACCAACTCCACAAGGCAAGCAAATCGTTGCTAAAAAATGAACTCCCCATGGAATGACTTCCATGAGAATGTCATTCAAGCAAGAAGTAAGGATGTGAAGATACAAGTTCAATAGAACTGAAAAGGCCAACCATTAAACTCGAAGGATGGCAACACATTGGTAAGTTACATTGTGGTCGTGGTTAGGCAGAATGTGCCTATTACATTCAGCAAATGGATTGATGTTAAGTTGAATGTCATGAAGGAACGTATTTGGAATGAAATAACATTAAGTTTATTTTCAGTGTGTATGTTTTTATGTTTGCATGCAATGTATAGTGTTTTCATGCAATGTATATGTGTTTGCATGCAATATATATGTGTTTTCATATAATGTATATGTATTTTTGTGTATTCATGCAATGTATGTGCTTTTGTGCAATTTGTATATGTGTTTTTGTGTTTAGGAAGTAAGGTTGTGGTAAGGCAGTATGTGTTTTTGTGTTTTCATGTAATGTATGTATATGTGTTTGCATGCAATTTACATATATGCATGTGTTTGAATGCAATATAATGTAAATGTATTTTAATTTTAGTCAACTTTTGATATTGGTGAGGAGCATAAGGATTATATCCTTAAATCTGCTGACAAGACTCTCCGATAATTCAGAACTGATGCCGTAAAATGTATTAGAGGTGCTAATGGCAATGTCAATCTAAAACTTCCAAATAAATATGCAAATGTCGTTGAAGATGAGGATTGGAAGTCTTTTGTATTGACTTTATTCTTATATATGCTCTTGTATATACATATATATATATATATATATATATATATATATGATTGTTGAAGTTAATGTTGTTTGTTTTTGCATAAAGTAAGTAATGAAAACCGCAAGAGAGCATCTAAGTCTTTGTATCCATACCGAGCTTTTCGAGCGGGGTATAGAGGAATCAAATAAAAATTGTGAGTATTGTTAATTTGTAAGTACATTATTGATTATGTTTTGTATACATATATATCTAATTACATTATTATTGATTATGTTTTGGCAGTTGGACAACAAAAGCGATAACATTTGACGCCACATGGATGGTGTCATCAACAATGAACAAGTTCAAGAAGTGGCAAACCGTGTTGTAATTGCTGATTTTTAATTATACTTAGTTCCCATACTTTATTTATCAAAATGTGATTAGTTAATATTATGTTTTTTCTTGATTTGTCAAGTTGCCCTAAAAGAAAAGGAGGCACAATCGAATAGTCGTGTTATACTTGATAAGGCACTTGGACTGCCTCACTACCTTGGCTGTTTCTAAGGTGCAGGATTTGGGGCTAGCAAACTTTTCCTGGATATCCTATCTAGTCGAGTGGTGGGTGTTGGGAAAGTGCATAACTCGACCAATGATATGCTGCATAATGCACGTATCCCACACCATCATGTGAAGGTCTCGATTAATGTTGCAATCAATGATGATGTATTGTTGTCAATTCCTTTCAATGAGGATATCTTCACAGTTGGAGGGGCTATAGGTTAGGTACTTTTCTAGCTTGGCCAATAGACCTTGTACAAGTAGTTTCTTTTGATGTATGATTTACACCTTATGTTCACTCATATTATATATATATGTATATATATATATATATATTGATCTATAATTGATATGTTTTTTATTGAATATTTCAGGAAAATGTACACTCCATCCTAGTAGCAACCCAAAGACTAAGCCATTTACGAGGGATGCAAGCTCGATGCCATCTACGGGAGATGTGAGCTCAAAGCCATCTACAAGTGAGGTTAGCTCAAAGCCAGCTACGGGGGATGTGATCTCCAAGAAGACTACCAACTACTATACTCAGTTATTTGAGCATGTACAGAAGTTGGTGATGATATAATAAATATATTAATTCTCAAGGAAGTTTTCGGGATTGATGTTGAAGAATATGTTAGCTTCAATGAAGTCTATGATGTATATAAACATGAATGGATAGGTGCAACTTCTGTATGTGTATATATGAGGTAAATTATGTTTTTTTAACTTCTCGCTTTTGCATGGCGGTGTGTTATAATTAACTAATATTTGTGTTATATATATTAGGCACTTGTATGCAAATTTTGTTTCGGTAGATAAGAAAAACTTGATGTCTATATCCCCACACATTATTGCTTTGGTGTCGAGTGGCAATGACAAAAATAAGTTTGGGGAACAGACAAAAAGAATTGCAGATACTCTCCTTATTCATAAAGAAGCTCTAGATTTATTGCGTGCACCTTTTAATATCGGGTGTGCATTTTTTAATTGTCTTGTATATTTTTGTCTTTAGTATGTTTGTTGTGCTTAACATTTCCTAACCATGTACATATGATTTTTAGGCAACACTGGCTTTTGGTTGCAATTAATCGGGTTGATAAAGAAATATATTACTTTGACTCATTGACACATGGTGATCCGAACAAGTACACCACTATGAGAGAATTTTTTCTAAGTAAGTGGACTACTCATTTAAACTTTTAGTTACACTTTCACTTTCCTAGTTGTTTACTAATTAAGTACATTTTCTATTGTTTAGGGCAGTGAGAATTTACAGAGGTTATACTCGTTCTAGAAAATTGATGGCACAACACAAAGTCAACTAGACTCATATAAATGTATTGACACAAATCATCTCAAACAATTATATGTGTAGTGTGTTCATATTTCAATTAAGGTTATACTTATATGTTTACTTCATTTTAATTGTAGACCCCTTGTCAAACAAACGACGTAGATTGTGGCTATTTCGTGTTGAAATTTATAAAGGAGATCATTCAACAATGGTCAAATGATGAAATCAAGTTTGTTGGCAAATCATATACTGATGACCAACTCAACCAGATTAGAGAACTTTGGTCACAATATGTACTTAGTTTTGTTTAGGGAAATTAATGTATAACATAGGTATAGTAGATTTTTGCACCGATTGTAGCTTAGGGAATTCAATTAATATTCAATGTAATGTATATGTTTTAGTGTATGCAATATATGTTTCTGTAACAGTACAGTGTAATTAATGTTCAATATATAAATTCAGTTGTTTTCATATAATTGTGATTTGGTGTTTCTGTATGCGTTTAGGTTGCTGTTATGTTCTATTTCTGTATGCATTCAGGTAATTTTCTGTTGTGTGCTTAACTATGTAGAATTAGAAATAATGGTATTCAACAACGCTTTGTTAATAATGTGATGTTGTATACTTATACAACAACGTTTTTACCAATGTGTTGTTGTTTATGTTGCATTCAACAATGCATTCATAAAAAAACGTTGTTCAATACTTACCTCTCATATTATTTTCTTTTACCTATACAACAACGCATTTTTGAAGAATCGTTATCGATATGATCAACAATTAAGCACATGCACAATATACACTATCAGGTTTTAATTAATTGTCATTATTTCCTTTACACAAAACTATTTCTTGTTGCACTTAATCCATTAACATGGTTCTTAATCGATTAATGAGTTCCCATTTCTTATATTATTTCAATGTTATTTATTATTATTATTATTAATTGTTCTATATATTTATTTAATTGTCATTAATCGAATGTTATAATGTCATTATTAATTTGAATTTCAAGAAAAAAAAATTAATATATATTCCACAATGTTTCCTTCAGATTGCACTATGAATTACTTACCTTCATTATATTTGAATGTGGAGTTTTTCCATAACGTTTTTTGTTGGTAGCGCAGTTGATTATGTATAATTGATAGCGATATCTTCATTAAGCGCTATTGAAAATACTATCAGACCCTAAAAAATTAAAATGTTCCATTTTTCTTATACATTCAGCAATCCCAACATTTATTTATTCAGCAGCAAAACTCATTTACTTTCAAAGTCAATCTCGAAAATCATTCAACCTCATCATCATTCAACGCTAAATTTCGAAAATCATTCACTCATTCAACAAGAAAATCATTCACCACCGATTTCGAAAAACATTCACTTGTTTAACCTCAAAATCATCATTCACGTATTCAATACCGAATGGAAAGTGAGTTTTCCTTATAAATATTTTTTTTTTTAATTACATTATATTTAGCTTGTATTGAGTTATAAATATTTTCCATATAAATTAGTGAAAGCGATTTCACTCATTTAACTTGTATTGAGTTGGGGTCTCCGACCTCCTTCACTTTATTACATTTTGAGTTAGGGTTCTCCCATTTTTAATTACATAGTAATGTATTCGCTCTGCATGGTGAGCTTAACTTTAAGCATTAGAGATTTATGCTCATTATATTTTTTGTTAAAAGAAAAAGGATAAAAAATGGATGAGTGTCAATCGATTGACGAAGGAGTATGAGGAAGGACTGAAATCATTTATTAGGTTTGTAATTGAGAATGCTGAAAACCCTAATAGAATTGTATGTTCTTGCTTAAGATGTTGTTACTCAAACCGAATTACTCCAATTGTGTTAAAAGTTCATTTAGTGTGTCACGGTATTGATCAAAGTTACACATGTTGGACAAGACATGGTGAGAAGAGAGATGTTATAGATTATGATGATGAGATGCATATGAAAGACAACTACACAAATGCATATGAAGAAGACCGTTTTAAGGAAATGACAGACGTTGTCGAAGATGATCTTCAAGTTTGTCTTGAAATTTTGTATTGTATTGATGTTAATAAAACAAACTTTTGTATAAGTTGAAATATGTTAATGGATGGACTGATAAGAGTTTCACCAACTTGTTTGAACTTCTGAATGATATGTTGCCGGAAGATAATGTGCTCCCTTCTCGAACCTATGATGCAAAACAAATGTTACGCTCCACTAGGATACATGCTTGTGAAAGACATCAAGTTAAAAGGTCTTAAGTCTCATGATTGTCATGTACTTATGGAGCATTTCTTAATATTGGAATACAATTAATTCTACCTAAAAAAGTTCGAGGAACCATAACTAAGTTATGCTTCTTCTTCAAGGCAATTTGTAGCAAAGTGATTGACCCTGAGAAATTACCTACATTGCAAAGACAAATTATTTTGACTTTTTGTTAGCTTGAAATGTATTTCTCACCTTCTTTTTTGACATAATGGTTCATCTAAGCCTTTATCTTGTTCGAGAGACATAACTATGTGGCCTTTCCTATATGAGATGGATGTACCTCTTTGAGCGTTATATGAAGACATTAAAAGGGTATATGAAGATCCGATCAAGACTAGAGGGTTGTATTGTCGAGCGATATGTTGTTGAAGAAGCTCTTGATATTTGTACCAGTTATCTTACCGATGATGATTTGATAGGCGTTCCAAAGCCTCGGTGTGCAAAAAACATTTGGTGAAGGTCTTACTGGGAATGAAATGTTGACTATAACAAGAACCGAATTGGAGCAAGTGCACTTATATGTTTTACATAATGCTGACGAGGTTGAGCCATATGTTGAAAGACACAAGGAGATGCTAAGGAAGTCTTACCCAAGTAAGAATGAAAATTGGATTTCCAAAGAGCATAATCGGTGTTTCATAAAGTGGCTAAAAAATCACATTGATGAGGAGTTGAATATAAATGCACATTTGATTTCTGAAAGATGAAAATGGTTAGACAATAGCCCAAGTATACATGTCTTATCCTACACTGGTTACATAATTAATATATTCACATTTTATACGAAAAAACAAGATGATCAAAGTAAAATACAAAATAGTTGTGTGACTCTTGCTGCTCGAACTTTACACATGTCAAGTGCAAAAGATAGAAACCAAATATATGCGAACATGTCATACTTTAGGGTGATTGAACAAATATGAGAATTGGATTACACAATATTTTGGATGTTGGTTTTTTATTGTATGTGAGTTCCGAGTTGTTGAGTTATGGTTCATACAGGTGGATCTTAATAGGTCAGGATATAAATATGAGTCATTTATTCAAGCATCATAGGCTCAACAAGTATTCTATGTTAGTGATTCAACTGATATGAAATGGTTCATTGTTCTTTTAACTAACAAAATAATCATCAATAATATTGATGACCAAGAATATGAAAATGATCTTTTTTCTAGGACATATCAGTCGCGTGAGAGCGGACCAACCGCGGGTGATGATTTATATACAAGATATAATCACGATGAAGGGCTTTGAGTGAATCAATATGTTCCTCCAAACAAGGGTGATCTTAAAGCCAAAAACAATCAAAGAAAAAGAAAAGGTAGATACTTGTAGTCTTTGTATAATTATAACTTAATTTTGATTGTTTGTAATTTGCATAATTTTGTTTGTTTCTAATTTGCATAATTTTTTGTTTGTAATTATGTATTATGTCAAAACATAATTGACATGATATTCATTGTTTGTAGTTTGTATTGTATTGATGTTAATAAAACAAATTCTATCCTATATTAATATGTATGTGCTGTTGAGAATGTATAAAACAAATTCTGACATGCGATGTTGTAAAGAATTAATACAACAACGCTTTTTATGGACTGTGTTGTTGTATATGCTTAATCCTGTCCGAGCCGAGCACATCCACAGGTAAGTGGGGCTAACTCTCCCAACGGACATTTTTTTCATCCACAAGACTCGAACCCGGGTTCTTGCTTAAGGGGAATCAAGCATGTACCACTTGAACCAACGCCCGTTGGTAATTAAGGTGTTGTTTGAGATTATTTATGAATAATACAACATCGATTTTTCTATGAATGTGTTGTTATATATATGCAATACAACAACACAAGAATAAGCGTTGTTAATAATGCCGATAAAATGTAATGTTTATGTATGAAGTATATGACAACCGTTTTTGTACGACGTGTTGTTGTATGTATGCAATATATGACAGCACTTTTTGTGTGATACGTTGTGGTATATATTCAATATAACAACGTATTATAAGCATTGTTAATAATGATAAGATACTATTGCAGTCAAACAGAAAGCACATGAATTTTTATGAATAATACAATAGTGTTTTTGTATGAATGCACTGTTATATATATGCAATACAACAACGCAAGAATAAGCGTTGTTAATAATGCCGATAAAAAGCGTTATTTATGTATGAAATATATGACATATCGTTTTGTGTATGATGCGTTGTTGTATGTATGCAATATATGACAGTACTTTTTGTGTGATACATTATGGTATATATTCAATACAATAGTGTATTATAAGCATCGTTAATAATAACAAAATACAATTGCGGTCAAATATAAAGCACACAAAAGCGTTGTTATACATCTAAAATACGCATTGTTGAACTGCAACTCTGACGTAGTGAATCTTACCAGTGAATTGATCATTGAACAAATTCAAAATATAAAATTATAGTTATATGATGTGTAATTTATTTAATTAAATATTTTAAGTTTGTGATTTTAATATTCATGTTTAAATATAAGTTGCAACCCTACAGTCCTAGATTCACCATTGTGCTTAAGAAACCTAAATTCCACATATTAGTTAGTTATTCTTATATTTTTTTTCATTGAATGAAAGTATTTTATATACACAGAATAGTCCTCTCAATGATTTTGAGCTTTGCTCTATTCGTCTTTTTTGTTTTTTTCCATTCAATTTGGTATGGTGGAATGTCTTAGTGCTTATTGAGATAATTTATCAATAAGCTAAATAATAATTCTAATCATTTGAATATTTTTATTAACTAAAAACAATTAATTGACTTTTGATGAATTTCCTTAATATATGTAAAATTAATTAAATTTGAATTAAAAAGAAATGGTCGAAAGTATTTTTAATCAAGTCAACACATGGTAAACAATCTGTATATTATGATGAGTAATGAGTTGAAATATCCACACAACACGTTATGGCAATGAAGAAAGTATACAAACATTTTTAAATAAAAATGAAAATGGATCTAGATGGGGTCAAGTTCCTCAAGTACGAGAGAAAAGTGCATAGAAAACAAAGAATAAAATTTCACAATATGATAATTTTGTCCTTTAAATATAATGTGATGACATTTTTACCGGTAAGTGTAAAAGAGAAATTAAGAACTTGCCTTTGTAGTACTTGATAAGATTCTTTTCCATCTAGATAATACAGTATTCAAACCTGCCCCAGTCATTCATTTTTGGAACTGTACTCATGTGTATATATAATGGTTCAATTACTCGTGGGTAGGACCTTCCAAAGTGGGCTAGCCGAACTGATTTGGGCTAACCCACATTTAGTTTGAGCTAAAAAGCTAGTTAAATTTTATGTTTTTCAAATTATAGCACCAACCTACTCAAAGCGGGATACATATTGTGGCACGCCTACTAGTGTTATATCAAAAAAGCATGGGTGGACCTAATGAGTTTTCAAAACGGTGCTTAACTTGATTAAGTTATATTTTCCTTGTGCCGATGTTTCGGACCCAATAATGGGAAATTGAAGATTGAAACTTCTGAAAATGGAGCAAGTTTCTTGATTAGATGGATAACTTAAACGGTTAGAGAAAGCTAGACTTGTTGAATGGTAGCTACATTTGCTTGGGTTAAATAGAAAAGAGTGGAAAAGAGATAAGCAACATGGATTTAGTGTAGTAATAATTAATAAATGAGGTTGTGGATAGAGTTGCATAATAATTTTAATTTAAGTTGAAATTTTAATTATTAAATATTTTTCTTACTAATCACATTTGATAACAAGTGATATAAATTGTGGAACAAAATATGTGTTCCCTTCGGGAGGGATGTAGTTTTAGTTTTTTTTTGTGAATACATACAAATGTTAGGTGAGTGCAAATTATATTTAGGTTAAAACTTTAATTATTAAAGATATTTCTAACTAATGACATATTGAGTGACACAAATTATAGAACAAAAGATATATTCTCTTCGGGGGATGCAGTTTTAGTTTTTTTGTGAGTACATCGAAATGTTAAGTGAATGCAGTTATATTTAGAAATGTCAACAGACAAAACGAGACAGATAGTATTTTGTGGTACGATTTGCGGATACCTATGTAGGTAATTATATTCAATAGAGGAAGGGGGAACGGAAGCCAAATGGTGAGTAGGTTAATGGATAGGAAAAATCTATGAATGGCCAATCACAAGTTCAAAAAATGATATTGTTTTATTTACACTAAAATAATTTATGTTGCCCAACTCAAACGGGTAAGCTTAGTCCGAAATTCGAATTTATTATGCTCCACACTTATAAGCTCATTTTAAATAAAATGTTCAAAATTTAATACCCAAAACGTACATCTTTTCGGGCTTTAGCAGGTTGATCGAGTATAACAGACCCATTTTGATAAATATGCTTGTGGTTTCTTGGGATATCCAAGAGATCCAGTACCAAGAAAATCATAATATATTTAAAATAATTGCTAATAATTTATGCAATTGTGTATAATTTTTTAGACGATCAAACGAAGAGAAAATAGAAAACATAATTTAAATACAAACTAAATTGTCAATTAATCACAATTTCTTTTAGTCAAATGAACTTCACAAATAAAATCACTACCTAGACATTGGTGAATATTTATCTAGAAAAATTGTTAATCAACAACATAATATAACATTTATTCATTAATATAATATTACAATTATAGATTAACAAGTCTATATACCCGCGAGTCTGGATACTTGTCAGTCTAAGTACCTCATTACTCAGACATGTTCAATAACAAGTTTTAAAAACTTCAATCTCAATTATCTGCAACTCCAAAAATACGGATTTAAACCCGACCCTTCACAAGTATTATCGGTGAGTACATGTAGCTTCGGGTACTCATTGTTATCCCTATTCTTAAACGCTTACCAGTAGCACTGTGCCTTGTGATGCTCTAACTTCTCTAAATCCACCCCTTAAACAAAAGTGAAAAATGCATGCAGCAATTCAGAAAACCAACTTAGTCATTTTTTTCAATTTAATTCAGTGACACAGATTCAACAAAAACCAATGTACTCCAACTATGTAATGCAATGTAAGTGCGATAATTAATTAAGCAGATAAGCAATTAAAAACAACATGGTCACCAAAACCTTTAGTTGAGGAAGAAGCTTTAATGCCAGTGGTTTCAGTCCTATTGCTATTCCAATGTGAAAGTGATTTTGACCCTTTTCTACATGTTGTTGCTGCCATTTTTTCAACCCTTCGCCTTATAATATAATCTTCTGGAATGAATACATCCATTCCTAGATGTGAAACTTCAACGGGGGGTTTGAAAAGGGCATAAAATATTGTGAAAATAAAGTTGAAATTGAATGGAAATGTTAGTGTAGAGATGGAAGAGAGGTATCATTAATAAGTGGGAAAGGATAAGAAAACTATGGGCTTTTGGTCCCAACGTTTTAGGTTAAACTAGGAACTCAACCATTTCCTGGAAAGTGTTTTGGGGTTTGTGTTCTCCAAACTCTAAAGTTTATGAGGAAGGTAGATACCACATAGTATAAGGTATATAATTATATTTAGAGAGTAAAGAATTTTGGTATACTATAAGATGAGTAAATAAAAGTATGACATGTGTATTATTTTGTTTAGTTTTATGAATATTTTTATAAAAAATAATTAAATAGGATATGTGTCATAATTTTAGTGAATGAATGAAATAAGTTATCTCCTCATACAGATACTTTATTTTATTCTCTTGTATTTATATATTTGGCATAATTTTCAAATTTCATGCCTTAAAAATGATATTTTCTTTGACATTTTATCCAAAATATTAATGGTGTTTCTTACATGTGTTGTCAAAAGTAGTAATAAATATGTCATTCCAATAATGCAACCAAAAATTATAAATTGAAGTTTTTGTCCTTTTTTCTTATTTGTGCAAAATTTGCGCCTTATTATTTTGTATGTATTTTTCATCATCTAACTTATATAATTGTACAAGAATTATCTTATTTAAAATATACTTAATATAAATAGTCTCATCTAGTATCTTATACAATAACATCCCTATCTTCTAGAATTAAATGTAAAACATATTATTAATATTATCCAATGTGATATTACATATGTTATTCCCATGTGACACTTATATATATATATAATTAATAAAATAAAAATTGAAAACAATCAATTAATGAAAATTAAAAAGTTATTTGAAGAAATATGATTTTTCTTTGTTTGAATAAAATATATTATTAGGCTAACCTAACCATGTATGTAATTAGACAATTATTAGATAAATTTAAAATTAGAAAATAAAAGTTATGGTTTAGTAACACAATTTATTATCCCATTTTTTGTGTGACTCGTATTCTTCTCTATAAGCATGAATTTGTTCTTAGTCAGCCTAATCTGGGCAATAAGTACTCAATATTCAATTCTAGAATATGAGGTTGCTATTGAAAAAGATATTAGATTTTTATTAGGTATATTAAAAGGATGACACTAACAATCTTTAATAGTGTAAGGACTCGGAAGATCTCCACAAAGATTAAAGATGTTAAGGATTTTATTCTTGTGAGCTACATTTATCGTGCGATATAGCCGCACACCCTAAAATGAATTAGTTTATTGCACATAAGATGAAAAGATATCATTTGTAGTATCAGAAAATGAGAGTGATTATTACATTATTATCATATAAGTTCAAGGATGAAAAACTCACAAAAAAAATAAGAGCACTCATCGTGGTTGTTTCTAAAGTTGTTCTTAAAATAATAAGAATATTTTTATTTTGTTCTCTATTGTGGTGTTCTTAAATTCCTTGTGTTTTGTTCTTAAATAAGAATAAAAGTGGCTAAAAAAGAACACTCCTTGTTGAGGAGAAAATGACAGTGAAAATACACAATCCAAGAATAAATACAATCGTAAACATATCTAGAAACATCAAATTATCCATAAATATCAAAAAATCCATAATCATTACAAAAAATTTAAATTTTGTAAAAAAAAAATTAAAAAATATCGAAAAACTCCAACTTGTCTTCTTTAAATGAAAATTCAACCGATTACATGTATATCAACAACAAAATATATATTTTTTATTTATAATTGATTTTTCTAATATTTATAATAAATTATAACAATTTTTAATTTATTAATGAATAAGTAATTGTTTTTAATATTTTTTTATATTTATCGTAAAATATAAAAGTGTGGGATAAGTTATGGGACCAAAATAAGAATAAAAAAGATATTTGTCATTGTAGGAAAAAGGTAGATATTATTTTTATTTTATGCGGAATTATAATAAATTATAAAATAATATATGGGACACATATAAAAATTGAAATATTGTTCTCCATTGGATGCTATAAAAGTAACAAATTTTGCAGAAACAAAAAAGATGAAACACAAAAACTGTATTTTATAATTTTAGGTGCTATATAGGATTAAAACTTGTAATGTGTAATGTATGAGACGTTAGATAACATCTATCATGATGAAAACACTGTTAGGATTTTAGATGAAAAATTAATGAAAGAATTATTTTTGCATATTAAGATATGATTGAGGATTAAAATCGAACAAAAAAATTAAGAGACTGAAATGGCACAATTGAGAAACTTGTGTGACCATATGCACATTTTATTTTAATTTATTTTTTTGAAAATTTCTGAAACTTATTATTTCTCATTAAATAAAAAATAAGAGAAAAATAATAAGTACTATATATAATATAAAATACATTATAAAAGGCATCAATGGAACTTTCAATATGATATATTAAGATATAGTACGATATTATCATCATTATATATATTTTATCCGTTTTAAATAATATTTTTCTTAAAATATAAAATATTTAATTATAATTTTAAGAGAGTATAAATAATTAGAGATAAAAATAAAGTCTAAATATCAAAACTTAAAATATAATATTATTTTTATAAATTTAACAAATTTAATTATATTTTTTAATATTTATGTTTCTACTATATTGTAGTAGTTTTATTTCAACATCTATCAATATTAATGGGACCCAAAATCTATACTATTGTAACAGTGTTTAGTCTAATCTAAAATGATCGTCACAAAATACAGCTATTTCTCTGTTTGTCTTCACTTCCAAATTCTTTACATTCACATTTTGTTGTTATTTAGTCAAGTTCGCATTGATACTCACCTAGGGAACGATCCATGGAGTGTGAGGGATGGGGATCTGCTGTCCCCAATTATGTCCCCAACCACGTCCCTGACCAATCACAATGAAACAAAACTGATAAAGTTATAAATATTTAATTTTTTTAACTGACGTGACATAATATAATTGGTCTGGGACAGGGTTTGGGACAGAGTTTGGAACAATAAATCCTTGTTGGATTATCATATGATTACGAAGTAAATTTGTCTATACTTCTATATTAATATATAAATAACAAATATGTAATTGAACAGAAGTAATTTTTATATTCCAATTTTATCATTTACTATATCCAATGTTTTTATAATTGTATTTGTAGCATATATGTTGCAAATAATTTTGAATGATTTTGCCATAATTGAATGCAAAACATGGTTATACAATGGTTCAAGAAGTTGTATATGATTATGTTGAGTTATTTATATATGGAGAATATATTGTGTTCTTCGCAACACTCAAAAACTAAAAAACTTCACCTCTTAATGCCTTTGTCATCCCTCTAAAGATTACGATAGGTTCATCTTTGACCCATTTTTTTAACATCAAGGAGATAACACCTTTGAATAGGTGTCAAAACATAACTAAATTAAAGATCAAACTTATTCTTTCTCAGAAGCTAATTCTTTTGTAAGAATTTATAGCATGTAAAGATTATATATTAAACATCTTACAATAAGAATGCATCTTGATGCCTTATTCAACCCATTTTGATCCAACATTTTCAGTTTAGGAAGATCACATTTTTGAAGAATTGTCAAAAACTCTCTATTAATGTGAATGATCACAACATTGGGTTCTTCAATTGTTGCATGGGTGTGAGACAAGGAAACCCTTTATCCCTTATTCTCTTAGAGGAGGTGCTAAGTAGAGGTATTACTAAGTTAGTCATGGATAATAAGCTTTCTACCATCACTGGTCCTAAGAACTTGCACTCTCCTAGTCATGTTCTTTTTGCTGATGACATCTTGATCTTCTGTAAAGGTACTAAAAGGAACCTTAATTGTCTTAAGAAGCTTGTGAAGGATTATGCCATGGCTTCTGGCCAACAAATCAATGTCAACAAGAGCAGATTCTATACCAGCATTACAAACCACAGAAGAATTGCTTCAATCTCAACTACTCTTGGTTTTGTGCAAGGCACTCTCCCCTTCATATATCTTGGTATTCCTTTATTCAAAGGCAAGCCCAAAAAGCTTCATTTGCAGCCTATAGCTGATAGAATCATCAACAAGCTATCCAATTGGAAAGGTGCATCTCTTTCCTTAATGGGAAGAGTGGAGCTTGTGAGATCAATCATTCAAAGCATGCTTGCCTTCAGCTTTCAGGTCTACAAATGGCCTTCTAGCTTATTATCTCAGGTTGACACTTGTGTCAGGAACTTCATCTGGTCTGGTGACATTGGTGTTAAAAAGCTTGTGACAGTTGCTTGGCATAGGGTTTGTTCCTACATGGATGAGGGTGGTCTTGGAATCAAATCTTTCAAGTGCTTAAATAAGGCCTCTCTGTTGAAGCTAACCTGGGATCTCAAGACTACTAATCTGGAATGGGCAATCTTCTTCATATTAAAGTTCAACTGCAAAGGCTATACCACTCCTAAATACTCTAAATCTTCTATCTGGCCTGGAATTCGTGATAATTGGGTTCATGCCAACCTAAACTCCATTTGACTAGTTGGTGATGGCCTTAGTGTCAACTTTTGGAAACACAATTGGCTTGGTGAGCCTCTTGTTGACACTTTAAACATTCCTAGGAACATTCATGATAACCTCTAGGGCTTCATTGCTAACTTCACGGTGGATTCCAAAACTATAATTCCAGGGGAGCTAAATATGATCTTTTCTTCCCTTTCCAATGATATAACTGCTTACAAGAGACATGAGGGTCAGGACAAATTGATTTCGATGCCTTCTATGGATGGTTGTATGACTTCCAGAGATGCTTTCCAGTTTGTGCACAAAGTTGGAGACAAGCTTTCCTAGTGTAAGCATATTTGGTCCTCTTCACTTCCTCCTTCTAAATCATTCACAGTGTGGAGATTGTTCCATAGGAAAATGCCAACAGATGATCATCTACAAAAAAGAGGTTGTATGTTAGCCTCTAAATGCAACTTGTTCAACTGCCATGTTGAAACAGAAGACCACCTATTTTTTAGCTGCTCTGCTGCCAAAGGTATTTGGAATTGGTTTTTTGACAAATTCTCAATCCAAATCAACCATTCATCTATTCATTCTATCATTAAGGATTGTGTTGATATTAAAGGAAGTCAATTAAGAGAGCTGAGTTTAGCTTGTGTTGTCCATAGCATCAATACTATCTGGTTCTGCAGGAACCAGAATATATTTGAGGACAATCTGATATCTTCTAGCCAAGCACTCTCAAGAATAAAAAGGGAGACCTCTTATTCGGGCTCTTATCCTTCTACAGCAGTGGCTTCAGGAGGTCTTCAAAAGCTACAAACTCTAAAGTTCTTTAACATTCCTCTCAAACTTAGTAAAGCTCCTAATTACATTGAAGTTCTATGGAAACCTCCTCATTGGATTTGGATAAAAGTCAACACGGATCGTGCTGCTCATGGTCATCCTGGTCCAGCAGGTGGGGGAGGAATTTTTCGTGATTCTAAAGCTGGTTTCATCTATGCTTTTGCCAACTTTCTCAACGTGCAGCATACTATCTATGTTGAACTTCACTCAGCAATGCACGCAATGGATATAGCTTTTAGAAAGGATTGGCTAAACCTTTGGCTTGAGAGTAACTCTATGCTGGTTCTGGATATTTTCAATGGTAATTCTAATGCGCCTTGGAAGCTATCCAATGATTGGCAAATATGTAAATCCCATATTTCTCAAATGAACTTCAAAATTTCTCACATATTTAGAGAAGGCAACACTTGTGCCGACAAACTGGCTTCTTTTGGCATCTCATCTCACACTAACTCCATTTGGAACTCTACTCCTACATTCATAATAGAGGAGTTTGCTAGGAATAGGCATGATCTCCCGAACTATAGATTGCGGAACTTGTCACATGCTTATTGCCTTTTTCTTGTAACTTCCTCATTTATATATTTTGGTGCTCTTGCACCTTGCTTAAAAAAATGGAACTTTTCAAAAAAAATAATAATAATCAAATCAAAGATTACTCGTTATTCTATTATTTCTTGGAAGGTAATTCTTTTGTAAGAATTTGTAATATATAAAGATTGTATATTAAATCCCAAATTATAAGAATGAGAGTTATCAAACACGATAATATTAAAACTCTATAAAAGGGAAACATTAAAAACTTGTCATTAATTTTTTTCTAACAAAATTGTGAATCATTTTCCTATTATATTATTATCATTTCCTCTATTCAATAAAGTGTATAATTATAATAAGATTATAATTTATATGTTCTTTATTACAAGGAACCATTTAAAAAGTTTTGTGGTCATTTTTACAATTAATTTGTCAAAATGTTATGATCAAACGTGAAAATACAATGTTCACTCAATATTGTTAGATTCTGACAAATCAATCTAATCAATTTATGTGAAAAATATTTTTGCTCTTGACCTTGGCACGGTTTTGATGAAGACACCAACATCACCAAAAAGAATAAAAGGAAGGAAACTTATGAAGACAAAGAAAAACAAAGCTTCAAGAAAATTAGATTAAGTCTCTATAGGTTCTCCTATCCTAAAACTCTTACTTATGCAAAATAGAAATGCTAAAACTATTTTTAAAGATAATGAAACACTTTGAAAATACTTAAAACAATTTTTGAAAAGATGTGTAACGGGTTACTTAATTCAAGTAACAAGTTACATGTGAGAGAAAAAGAGTTATCCAACTTAAAACTGGTCAGAGTAATCCATTACTATATTTGAGTAACAGATTATCAGTGTTATTAAAGTTGAGTAATAGGTTACTCAAATTGCTGTAATCCATTACTGTAAGTGAATTTTAAATTCACTGTTGGACAGAACACTTTGGTAATCGATTACATGGGTAATCGATTACTCAATGCTGTAATCAATTACTGAGTGTTGTTACATCAGTTTTCAGATTTGAAACTCAAGAGTTTTCATCTCAAACGAAGTGCCTTCATTCCAAACAATTTCTACTCTTTCATAAAGACACAATGGGTGATTGGAAAGCCTATTTAAAGGCATTAGAACTCACAATGAAAAACAATTCTTTGAACAACTATTTCACACTTTTCTCAAACTTTCCTACACTTTTCTGAAATAATTTTCTGCACTTCTAAGCAACTTCAACTCAAACTTTCAAAGCTATTTTTCTGAGTTGCTTGAAGTAAAGTGTTTCAAAGTTTTGTAAACTTAAAAGAGCATTATTACTCAGTATACAAAAGAGTTGATTGAATTACAAGTGATATAATATTTCATACTTGTAAATGCAATCCAAAGCCATTGTTATAATTCTTCATTCATTTCAAACAAACTTTCTTTCATGGGGTGTGAATAGAAAGGGGATAGAGTTACTTGGAAACGTGTTTTCCAAGGGTATAAATATTAGTGA
>NC_032026.1:2286163-2288510 GCF_001865875.1 Lupinus angustifolius
CAGAGCTTATTTTGGGTAAGTTACTCCCAAAGATCCTAGCACTTTTGATGGCCTATAAGTCTTTTCTAGGAGAAGGTTCCCATATAAATAGACCTCTGATTTTCATTAGAGAACATTATGCATTCTGGAAAATCAGGATAAGAATCTTGATAGAATCCATAGACTTAGATATATGGGACTCAATAGAAGAAGGTCCATTCATACCATACATGGTTGTTAATAGGGTTAAACAACCAAAACCAAAATGTTTGTGGACCGTCGAAGACAAGAAGAAAGTGCAATACGACCTTAAAGCCAAAAACATTCTTGTGTTGGCTCTAGGAGAAAAAGAATTCCTTAGAATGTCAGGTTGCAAAACGTCGAAAGAAATTTGGGACACTCTAAAAAGGATACATGGAGTTGAAGAAGTACAAAGGTCTACAACAAATAGTGAAGCATTAACATCAAAACAAAAATCTACATGCTCAATTTGCAGAAAACCAGATCATCTAAAATGTGCTTGTCCAACCCTACAAAAGCATCATACTTTCAAAAGAAAGAAGGACAAGAAGCGCAGAAGAAAAAATGTTATATCAGAAGATAAAGATGATGGTTCAAATGCAGAACTCAGAATACAAGAGCAATCATATATTTCCTTGATGGCTTCACACAATTCAAATGATGATTATTAGGTTAGTAACTCTGAACCAAATGATACATTTTCATATAATGAGTTACATAACGTTTTTTGTGAATTACATGAAGAACTTATTAGACTCTCTAAAGTGTACATAAATCAGAAAAACACTATAGAACTTATTGAGAGTCAAAATAAAATACAAAAATATTTGGATGCTATAAATTCAAATCAAATGACAAGTGCATTCATTGTCCAAAATGTGATACTCTTGAAACTAAAATTGTTTCATTAAATCAAGACATGAATATGTTCACGAAGAGTACTCATAAGTTGGACAATATTTTAAATACTCAAAAACATACCAATGACCGAAGAGGTCTAGGCTACACAAATAGCCGAAAAACTAATGGTATGTTAAAGAGTACTTTTGTGAAAACTAAGAATGATTGCATGCATAATATTTCTAAAGGAAATATTAACCAACATTATTTCTATAAGTCTAAACACAAGATACATAAGCGTCAACCCACATGCTCTTATTGTAAAAATGTTAGCCATACTTCTAATTTATGTCATATTGGAATAGTTGGTATTCCAACTGGCCAATATGTTTTGGTTGAGAAAGATGCTAACCCCATAGGACCTAAATCACATTGGTTACCTAGAAAATCCTTTTAATTTGTTTTGCAGGAATGCTTGAAAGCCATAACCATAAATGTATTATCGTGACAACGGCTGTCATTAAGTCTTGAACTTAATAAACTCAACAAGAGCAGTCACAATTTAGACAAGATCATAAAAGTCCAAAGACATTCAACAGACCGTAGAGGTCTTGGCTATGCAAATAGTCGTGTGGCTAAAAATGAGAATGTCTTAGGAAAACCAATCGTGGGAAGCACTATAAAATTTTATAAAGAAAGTGTCAATATTTAATCCTATTTTTAAAACAAAACCTTGGACACATAAACATCTACCCACTTGTTCTTATTGTGATAAAATTGGTCACACACCTAACACTTGTCATATTAGATAATATGGTGTGTCATCTGGCCAATACAAATGGATAGAAAAAGGTGCTAACCCCACAGGACCCAAATCACATTGGGTACCTATAAAATCCTTTTAATTTGTTTTGCAGGAAATTTTGAGAGTCGCCTGCAATTTATGGTACTTGGATAGCAGCTGCTCAAAACACATAACAGGCGATAAAAGTAAATTCTCTATCCTCACTCCAAGGGACAAAAGATATGTCACATATGGTGACAACAACAAAAGAAGAATTCTTGGAGTTGGTAGAATTGGAAAGCCACCATCAACAACTATAGAAGGAGTACTATATGTTGAAGGACTTAAACATAACCTTCTAAGCATAAGTCAATTATGCGACAAAGGATTTCATGTGGCATTCTACCCAGATAAATGCATCATTGAAAGTAAGGATAATTCTAAACTTATCGGTAAGAGAATAAATAATATTTATATGATTGGCATAAATTCTGCTTTACCTATAACATGTTTAGTAGCAAATGATAATCATGATGCATGGCTTTGGCATAGAAGAATTGCTCACATCCACATGGAACATTTGAATAAACTTATTAAGAAAGATTTAGTTGTCAGATTACCCAAAATGAAGTTTGTTAAAGACAAACTACGTAGTGTTTGTCAAATGGGTAAACAAACAAAAACTTCTTTCAAACCAAAGCACTTGGTTTCTTCTGATAGACC
>NC_032026.1:2288610-2289091 GCF_001865875.1 Lupinus angustifolius
AACCTCCCAAAATACTTTTGGGCTGATGCAGTTAGCACTGCTTGTTATGTTTCGAATCGAGTTCTTATAAGACCTATTCTTAAGAAAACCCCCTATGAACTCTTCAAAGGTAGAAAACCTAATATTTCTCATTTACATGTTTTTGGTTGTAAATGTTTTGTTCTGAACAATAGTAAGGATAATTTGGGCAAGTTTGATGCTAAAGCTGATGAAGGGATTTTCCTTGGCTATTTTCTCACGAGTAAAGCATACAAAGTCTTTAATAAAAGAACTTTAGCCATGAAAGAATCTTTTCATGTAACCTTTGATGAAAATAAGCATGCTTTAAGAGATGCAATATCTTGTGATGAAGACGACTTGCCAAGTTCATCCACCAAAGAAAACTCTATTGTTGATGTTACAACTGAACCTGAAGAAATGAGAAAAGATGATGATCTACCTTCTCAAGAAGAACACAGTCACTCAGATCTACCAAAAGAAT
>NC_032026.1:2289191-2289534 GCF_001865875.1 Lupinus angustifolius
GAAGGTATTGACTTTGATGAAACCTTCGCTCCAGTTGCTAGACTTGAAGCTATTAGGTTATTACTTGCATATGCGTGTTCTCTTAATTTTCAGTTATACCAAATGGGTGTCAAGAGCGCCTTTCTCAATGGGTACATTCAAAAAGAAGTGTTTGTAGAACAACCTCCTGGTTTTGAAGATTACAAACATCCTTCTCATGTCTACAAGTTAAAGAAAGCCCTCTATGGTCTAAAGCAAGCACCACGAGCGTGGTATGATTGTCTAACAACTTTCCTAATAGAAAAAGGTTTTAGCAAAGGGAAGGTCGACACTACTCTATTTATAAAGAAAATAAATCGTCATA
>NC_032026.1:2289634-2290776 GCF_001865875.1 Lupinus angustifolius
TTACTTGCATATGCTTGTTCTCTTAATTTTCAGTTATATCAAATGGATGTCAAGAGCACCTTTCTCAACGGCTACATTCAAGAAGAAGTGTTTGTAGAACAATCTCCTTGTTTTGAAGATTACAAACATGCTTCTCATGTCTACACGTTAAAGAAAGCTCTCTATGGTCTAAAGCAAACACCACGAGCGTGGTATGATTGTCTAACAACTTTCCTAATAGAAAAAGGTTTTAGCAAAGGGAAGGTCGACACTACTCTATTTATAAAGAAAATAAATCATCATACTTTACTAGTTCAAATTTATGTAGATGATATTATTTTTGGTTCTACTAATGAAAATTTGTGTAGTGAATTTGACAAAATGATGCAAGGTGAATTTGAAATGTCGATGATGGGAAAGTTGAACTACTTTCTTGGACTTCAAATCAAACAGCTTGATAATGACATTTTTGTGAGTCAAACCAAGACTGTAAGGATTTACTAAAAAGATTCAATATGGATGACTGCAAGCCAATAGCTACTCCTATGGGATCTAGCACATACATTGATACCGATGAAAGTGGAAAAAGTATTGAAATTTCAAAGTATCGAGGTATGATCGGATCTCTTCTATATTTGACTGACAGTAGACCTGATATTATGTTTAGTGTATGTCTGTGTGCACGTTATCAGTCTAAACCAAAAGAATAACATTTAGTTGATGTTAAGAGGATTATGAAATATCTAAAAGGTACAACTGAAGTTGGACTGTGGTATCCAAAAGGAAGTATTTGTGAATTGGTTGGATATTCGGATTCAGATTTTGCCGGATGAAAATCCGAAAGGAAAAGTACAAGTGGTACTTGTCACATTTTAGCCAATGCTTTAGTTTCTTGGTCTGTCAAGAAACAAGCATGTGTTGCACTAAGCACTGGTGAGGCTGAATATATAGCAGCAAGTAGTTGTTGTGCCCAAGTGTTGTGGCTTAAGCAACAATTACGAGATTATGGCTTAGACTTAGGCTGCACTCCGCTGAAATGTCATAATACTAGTGCTATAAACCTCACGAAGAATCCTATTATGCATTCTAGAACCAAACACATAGATATAAGGCATCACTTCCTAAGGGATCATGCTCAAAAGAAAGATGTATCTGTAGAATTT
>NC_032026.1:2290876-2291270 GCF_001865875.1 Lupinus angustifolius
CTTAATTTTGCCTAAAAATAAGTTTTTCTGGGGTAAGTAATCGATTACACTGGAGAGTAGCCGATTACAGGGTGAAACAACGTGTTTCAGTAACCAATTACCCAAAGTGAGTAATCGATTACTCAAAGTTGTTGTTTGAAAATTTCAAAAATTTGTTTTTGAGTAACCGATTACTCAAAGAGGATAATCGATTACTCTGTGTTGGTATATATATAATTTCTGCATTTTTCATCTCATCTTCCTCACTCAACTCGTGCATACCCATCTCTCACTCTAAAATCTTCATTTCTAAACCATCTTGGGTGATCTTTGTGTCCATTCATATCACATTCTTGATTCTAAACACTTCTAACCAACCATTTTCGTGATTAGTGGCTCAAATAAAAAAAAACCC
>NC_032026.1:2291370-2308538 GCF_001865875.1 Lupinus angustifolius
AAAAGTTGGGAGAGTGTATTTTCTGTCAAACTTTATTCCATGTACTTAACTCCAAATGAAAGGGGGAGCATACAAGATAGGGGGAGCATACTCAAGACAAGTCAAGATATATCACAAAGTATGCTACTCTCAGAAAATTCAGAAAACTACACTGTCAAGAAGATATTGGTTTGTCATCATCAAAATGGGAGAGATTGTGAATAATATATTTGCTCCTGACCTTGGCACGGTTTTGATGAAGATACCAACATCACCAAAAAGAATAAAAGGAAGGAAACTTATGAAGACAAAGAAGAACAAAGCTTCAAGAAAATTAGATTAAGTGTCTATAGGTACTCATATCCTAAAACTCTTACTTATGCAAAGTAGAAATGCTAAAACTATTTTTAAAGAATAATGAAACACTTTGAAAATACTTAAAACAATTTTTGAAAAGATGTGTAACGGGTTACTTAATTCAAGTAACAAGTTACATGTGAGAGAAAAAGAGTTATCCAACTTAAAACTGATCAGAGTAATCCTAAATTGTTGTAATCCATTACTGTAAGTGAATTTTAAATTCACTATTGGACAAAACACTTGGGTAATCGATTACTCAATGTTGTAATCGATTACTGAGTGCTGTTACATCAGGTTTTCAGATTTGAAACTCAAGAGTTCTCATCCCAAATGAAATGCCTTCATTCCAAACAATTTCTACTCTTTCATAAATGCATAATGGCTGATTGGAAAGCCTATTTAAAGGCATTAGAACTCACAATGAAAGCAACTCTTTGAATAACTCTTTCACACTTTTCTCACAATTTTCCTACACTTTTCTGAAATAATTTTATGCACTTCTAGCAACTTGAACTCAAACTTTCAAAGCTATTTTTCTGAGTTGCTTGAAGTAAAGTGTTTCAAAGTTTTGTAAACTTAAAAGAGCATTATTACTAAGTATACAAATGAGTTGATTGGATTACAAGTGATATAATATTTCATACTTGTAAAGGCAATTCAAAGCCATTGTTGTAATTCTTCATTTATTGCAAACAAACTTTCTTTCACGGGGTGTGAATAGAAAGGGGATAGAGTTACTTGGAAATGTGTTTTCCAATGGTATAAATATTAGTGAGTGTGTAAGGTACAAAGAGATCTCGGGGTGAGATATTGTAATTACAAGTCTTAATATTTAGTGGAAAATTTCTTGTGCTGCAAGAGTACTGGACGTAGCCTTCGGTGGACAAGAAGGTGAACCAGTATAAAATACTCGTATACTCTCCGTTCCCTTTCCTCTTTAATTTATACTTGTTTATTTTCTGCAATATTATCCACTGCACATTAACTCTTACATTTTGCAAAAAAAGTTGCTATAATTTTAAGTCAACTAATTTACCCCCTCTTAGTTGCAATCCTATTCTTACAATTTATTGTTCCAAGATATGAGAGTATACACATGCGATCTTGATTTATTTTTACTTTATATTCACAAGATATGTTTTACCTCGACCTGTGATCTTGATTTTATTTTTTCTTTTTGAGATCCAATGATACTCTTACTTGTGATCTTGGTAAGTTTTTAATATTTGTTGCTAGATTTGAAACTACTCCGACTTTGATTTTGTTTGTCATCAATTGACGATCTAGAACTATTTTTAATTTTTGTTTCTGATATTCTATATTACCCTAATCTATGATCCGATCTTCGATATTTTTGTAGCCAAGTTCTAGTCCTATTCTGACTAGCATTTCACTAGCATTTTCATTAAAATTAGGTCTTACTAGTATTCAAATCTCTATTTACTTACTATCCAAATTGACATATTTGTGGCTTTATGAAAATATTTTTTTCACAAAAAACACATTCTTTTATATGTCTAAACGTCTTGGAAGAAATTTTATCCTCTTTGTTTGTTCGATTCTAGATAAGTGGTGGTTTTATTTTAATTAATTGATAAGTTTTAAAAATCTTTAATAAAACTTTTGGTTAATGCTTTTATATTTTAATTAATCAGTTAAAAATATCATTAAATAGAGACTTGCAAAACACTCATATAAAATCGCAGGAAAAAAATCAAAAGAAATAAAGGAATGAGGAAACACTCAAAAGAATAAGAGAAAAAGAAGCCAAAATCAGCAAGAGAAAGCAAAAAAATGCAATAACCTCGAAACGTGTGCAAGATTGTGTCATCACACATTATTCTAGGTCGAGCTAACTCTAAGACAACAATATCAATAGAAACATAATATATTCTCATATTAAATTTTTTTATTAATCATCTTATCTACTAAAATTTGACATATATCATAAAATGATACTTACTTATTAATTATTGGGTTTATAAATGACATGTATCATTTTCTTATAAGTAAAAAGTTATAGTCGAAAAATAGAGTAAGAGAATATAATATTATTTATTTCAATATACTTTTCAATGGTTGTTCCCTTGCCGTGATTATCCCACATTATATTCAGCCATCGTTTTTTGTGTTTCTATAACAGCACTCCACATGTCACCATCATTGAATGGTCCCCAAGTTGCTGATGCATGCCAAGTCTCAATCTTCTTGACATCAAATGCTCATTAACTAGTATGTAAAATATATTTATTTTTTTCTGTTTTCTTTCTCTTACTTTATTTATTTTCTTTTGAATAATTTCTTTCCTTTAAAAAAAGAAGTTAGTCTAATTTTAAATATATTTTAAATAGTTTAAGACACATGTCGTACCTTGTTCCTTTCCTCCTGACCCAGGTTGAGAAGTAGTCACTGTCATTAGATTATTATGCTAGCTCTCATTCCTTTGAAAAAGTTATTTCCAAGATTTATACTTGTGATCTACTGATTATGAAGTAACAACTTTATTATTATGTCATGATTATTTTAATAATATATAATTCTTAGAATTGTGTGTATGAAGAGGATAAACAATTATGGTTTGTAGAGGATAGGATACAATGCAACATAAGAATAATATTTATTTCATTGATTTCACACCAATTTAGAAGAAAAAATTGTGGGTTTTGAAAGATTGTTTTTCTTATCATTTTATTTTCTAAAATAACTTTCAAACAATAAAATCTTGAGTTATCTCGTTCTGTTTTATTTTATTCCTCTTAATTCCATTCATACAAATAAAACCTTAAGATACTAACATCCAAACCTTTTAACCAAAATGCTTGAAATTCACATATTATGATGCTCGAAAAATATAACCCAAGTTAGAATCAAATAAACTTTGTCTTCTTTTCCCTTCTTAATCAAATCAACCATTTGTTTCTATTCTTCAGATAAGATGAAACTATTGTACTGTTTTAGTACACTTGATGATGTGCCCTTCAAAATCATTTGTTAGTGACACGCAACAAGGTTCATAAATGTTTTGGAATATTATTCTCTATTATGTTTTCGATAGGGTCATATGTTCTCAACAATATATTATGATCGATTTGTTACGTGGAACACTGTTTGGGATAAGTGATCCATATCTTTTTGTTTTAGCGATTCAATTATGCTTAGGTTATGCATTTTGATTTTCAATATTACAATAATCTAGTAGTTCTAGTAAATATTTTAGTAGTTGAATTTGGTTATTTTGATTTGAATAAAAAATTGTTTTTGTTTATAGTTTGTTTATTTCTATCAATCCGTTATATTTAAAATTGTTTTTTTTATTTATAATTTGGTCTCTAACAAATATAATAAAATCTTATACTATAGACTAACAGTAGTTAAACGAACACTATTGTCTCTTATTAGAGTGAAAGTCCATTTTCTTCCTGATTTTGGGTGGTTGGGAGAGATGGTCCAAGCATATATACATAATTGGTTTTATAAATATATGAACTTAATTGGATAATGCAAAATTAGTGTATGAATGTGTTTTTTTTGTTTTTCATAGGTATCTTGTAGAGTTCGAGCCGGAAACATTCGTAAATATATGACCCTATATCTTACTCAATATTTTTTCCATTCACAAGATTCAAATTCAATATCTTAGTAACGTGTTGTTTATATTAATGTGTTTGTTATCTAGCACAAAATAATTTCTCTTTCACGCGCAAGCACACGCTGTGGGCCCAACTACAATTATTATAATCCCAGTCTAGTTTAGACAAAGCCAAAACCAGAATCTAAAATCATTTTAAACCAAACAGGAAATGAAAAAGAAAAAAATACAAAAATATGGGCATAGCATGTTGCAACGTTCATAACAACATCACGATGCTACTTCCTTCTTAGCACAGAGAGAAAGAAAGAGAGAGAGAATCATCGAACTAAATTGAATTCCCCGATTTGCCCTTCATGGAAGCTTTGATGGAACTGTGCGACTTAATTGCGTTGAATCCACCGCAATTCCACGATAAATTATCATGGATATGCGACAAATGCCCCTCGCCGGAGTATCTATCGGCGGGATCTCCCAGGGTTTCCCGTTCTCAACTCAACGCCGTCCTCGCCGTCGCTCGCTTCTTGTCCAAATCTCCCGATTCCGCCGATCTCCGTTCTAAATCGGTCGCACTCGAGTTCCTCCGTTCAATTCCTCATTCCTTCACTCAATCCTTCTGGCCTCAACCGTTTAACGCCGAATTTGTTTCTTCCTTCTTCGCTGATTTCCTTGGTTACATTTCCAAGGCCACCGAATCATCGTCAGTTTTCGCTGAAGAGGTTGCTGGATTCTCCGGCGAGGTAGTCTTATCCGCGATCGGGAACGGGAACGGCAACGAGCAACAACAGTCGCCGATAGCTAGAGCTTTTTTGATCGCGCTTTCGCAAAACTCGATTCCGATTTCATCTTCCGATGCTGATAAATTGGTGACGTGTTTAATCGAACAATTTGCGTTTCCGATCGCCGTTCCAGGCATGCCTTCGCCAGTTCACATTGACGTTTCTTCGTCTCAGAGCTCGCCTCTCAGTGTAAACCACCAATCTCAAATCATTGGCAGTCCTGTCAATGAAGCAATGAGCAATGTGTCTGGTTCTTCGAGCGGCGTGATGTCAAATGGAGGAAGCCATATGTGGAAGAGCAATGCTGATCAGTTGGCTCTGAATTTGGGTTTAAATGATGGCGCGGCTTCGTCTGGACCACAAGTTGCATCGTTTGAGGAAGAGTCTGTTGGAATGTTGGAAAAACAAGAAATAGCTTTTAAATTGATTGCTCACATTTTGGAAAAAGTGCAGATTGAACCTGCATTGTTGGAGCAGGTTAGGTTAATTGGGAAGAAGCAGATTCAGTCTATGTCCGCTTTTCTAAAGGTAAACTTGCTACATTGTTTTCCATGTCAAGTTGTCATGCTTAAGTGTATATTTTGGATCGATTAAAACATGATATGCCAAAGAAAGTACCACCGAACATGTTGCTGAAAGCTTAAAATGTCATAACTAAGTGTAAAATTAAATCTGTGCCACGAAAAATTAAGTGCATAGAAGGACCAATGCAGTGACATTTTTAAACTTTCAGAGACTTATTTAGTGACAATTTTTTGTGGAGGGCAACTTGGTGGCGTTTACTCATTGTGATGGAAAGTAGTTAAAAGTTACTAATTTAGATGTTCAGGGCGAGGCTTGTTTTAACTCTTCATAGTTCTCGCAGATAAGGAAGAGGGATTGGCATGAGCAGGGGTCACTTCTAAAAGCCAGAATCAATACCAAATTGTCAGTTTATAAAGCTGCAGTGAGACTGAAAATCAAGAGCCTCGCAGCACTGGATTCTTCTGATCCGAAATCTGTCAAGAGATTGGTTTATGAAGCAGTTGCAGTATTGATAGATGCTGCAGAGGCATGCTTACTATCTGTATGGCGAAGGTCGAGGATGTGTGAAGAGCTTTTCAGTTCCTTGCTTATGGGGGTAGCACAAATTGCTATCTCCCGTGGAGGTCAGCCGTTGCGCATTTTGCTAATTCGCCTAAAACCAATTGTTCTCAACGTTTGTGCTCAGGTGTTTGTTTACTTTTCAAATTTGTATTTCTGTTGACATCCAATTTTCTTTTCAAACGTATATTCCAATTTACGTTCAAGATCATGCAATTTGCTATTTTTTCAGGTTGAGAAGTAGTCACAGTCATTAGATTATTATGCTAGCTCCACCTACTTCAGGATAATTCATGGCCAAAATTATCTCTTTTCTCTTGACCCTTTAATTAATTATTCAAAATGTTTTATTTAATTTGAGAATTTAATATAAAAATCACGATCAATATCATATCATACTTTCTACTCTAGGTTGAGATGCATTTATGGTAATTAGTATTTTTTGTCATCTCACAAAGTGGGAAAATAGTTCATCATCATTGTTATATCTTACTACTTATTTTATTGTAATTAATTAAATATTTATTTTAATAGAAATTAATATTAATATAAATGTTTTTAAAAATCTCAAAATTCGAGAATGATCACAATTAATATCATCTCTTTCCTTTTTATTTCGGTCGAGAAGAGGTCGCGTTCATTAGTATTGCATGTGTCATCTCCTGAATTAAGGAAGGAGGTCTACGATCTGATTCCTATCTACCAACCTCACTAAATAAATATCATATTAACATATTAATCAATATTCAAACTATAATTATGTAGCTTTGTTTTTCTATTGCACATAGAGATACAAAGGAATATGTATCCAAAGGAACGTGATAAAATTTTGTTAGATATCCTAATAAAAATTATATTCTATTGTTTCAAAAGGATATTTAATAATAAAACAAGTGTAGGGTATGAATTTTAGTCCATGGAATTAGCAATCCTAGTTTAATGATCATATTTTCGAAATCGAATATAAAAGAGATTTTTCTATATTTTTGTTTGCAAAAATATAGCGATGTCTCCGAAGCATTTTAAAAAAATTTGAATTTCATTCCAAGTCGTATAACCAATGATTATTCGAAAATTGGATCAAGATCACAATCACGACCATTAAGGTATGCCATCTTGATCAAGATCACCACCACCACACTAACACTATCATTTATTTCCACTTTATTTGGTGCATTTATGCCTCTTAGACTCTTTCTAAACTTATTAGAAATTGTAAATAAATAATATTGTAGTGTAATATCTTGTGTACTAGTGTTATAGACAGTCTAGATATATATTTTATGATTCATTTGTACTACTTATGTTTAAGAGTGATGATAATTAAATATTAGTAATGCATGATATAATGTTAGTGTAAAAAACTTTTAAACATGTATAGGTTTTTTTCTCATAATATTTTTTATATAATAAATTTTTTTGTGATATTTAGTGTTTAAAAAGTGGGGCAAAATGCTCTGGTCATCTTATTGTTTCTTATCACCCCAAATCAGCTAGCTCCAATTTCAGATAGATAAAAACACAATTCATAATATGCTCTAAAAATAAAATGAGTATAACATTTATGTACTGGCAGTATAAAAATTTATACACAGTCAATACATTATTCATTTGAATTATTTTTATTTAAAAGTCAATGATGATTGAAAATGAATGATGAAAAATACATGACAATGTAAAAACTCTTACATTGTGAGTATATACATCTTTTTTTTCTCAAATAAAAATATATGGTTATAAATTGGTTTGCCGTCCACAAATTCTTAACGGAAATGTGTGCATTGGTGAAGAATATAGGAAAATGTTAAAACTCAATTCTTTAAATGGCAATAGAGTAATTAGGAAATGTCAAATTTATTATTGTGACTTGTGAGTAGTAATGAACTTAGTTTTCCAAGATACATTTACTTTTGTGTTTTGTCTAACTGATTATCATTAAGGATTGTCATAAGAGTGTAAAATCTATACACTAACAATGTAAAGATTTATGCATATGCACCCTAACATCTGTCATTCTTTTTTTATTATTTTTTTGAAAAATCAACAATAATTAAATATTAACGGTGGATGATGCAATGACAATATATAAAACTCATACACTATCAATGTGTACATCTTTTTCTCTTGTCACAAACGTTTTTGAGTTTAAGATTACATTTTTTATTTCTAATTTTCTACTTCATTCCTTAAAGATCGCAATTAGGAAATATGCAAATGAAATTACGATTGGAAAATTTTATATCCATTTGATTGTGTTGCACAAATAATTTTGATTATAATAATTAAACTTTAGAGATTTGATTCGATGAAAAATAAAACTTTTAGAGATTTGGAATCAAGTAAATTAAGGTTGCAATCTGAGAATAAGCAAATCAAATCAAATCAAATCAAGCAAATTTCAAATCAAATGAAGCAAATTTCAAATCAATTTGATTATGTTGAAAATCTGATTTATTTCCCTTAACCTCCTCTAATCAATTAATGAGAGATATTTGTTAGGTATCAGTGGCAGAATACACCTAGAAGGGGTGTTGAATATGTGTGGCGGAGTTCAAGTTCCACTTTTTTGGTTTTTACACACTTTGCTGAAAAAAGCCCAGTTAATCGATTAATCAGTGGGCTTAATTGATTAACTAGTGGACTTAATCGATTAACCAGTGGGCTTAATCGATTAACTCCAAACATAAACAAAATTATCAGATCAACTTCTTGCACAGTTATTTATCAACAAACAAGCAGAGATACACCATATATTTTTATGCAATATTAATAAGGATATAGCAAAGTATCAGTTTGCAAAATATCAGCTTCAAACACGAATTAAAATATCTTGAAATATAAAAGAGATTGAGAGCGAACAACTTGCACAATAGGATTTTTATCCTAGTTCGTTTGCGGTCCACTACAAACTACATCTAGGCCTCCCCTTCTGACCTTGGGAGATTTCTCTTCACTAAATTGAAAACCTTGTATCGTTATATACACCACTTCAATTACAAGACTCGAACGCTCCTTTCTTGGAACTCAAAGAACTTCGTCACCCTTGGTTTGACCTTTCCCAAAACCGCCTCCCAAGAAAATCATTCTTACCGCGATTCGACCCCAACCAAGGTATCGCCCTTTATCCTAAGACCTCCAAGTCTTCATGAAGAACACCTTACCTAACCGCAGCTAGGATTTTCCTAATCCTTTAATTACAACGCTTTGAGTTATGAATGAGTACTTAATACTCGGACTCTACAATAATGAAAACTCAATGATTAACCCACACTCAAGTAATACAAGCCATCATGAACGTATGTGAGTTAATACAAAAGAAATAATGCAGAATCCTGAAAATCTCTAAAAAGAATGCACGAACATGCAAGAAATAATGAATGAGATTAAGCACATGAAAACAATATGCAATACATCATGAACAATATGAACTAAGCATGTTAATCTCTCTTTCTCACACATGCATCTCTCTTAACAAAATGATCTCTAATAGTTCCTAAACAATAATATGCAATCTTCATGTTTCTGCAATTTTCCAGAACTTATACAAAACAGATTTGACCCTTCAAACCGTTACTTTCAGTTAAGCAGTTAAAACATAAAATAATTATAACAGGAAGCAGTCACGTTAATCGATTAAGCCTTGGGGTTAATCGATTAACCAATGTATTTTAAAACATGATTGAATGGTAAACTACTTATATGTTATGCTTGACTCTTATACATGTTTTAGTAATTATGTTATGTCTGATATGCACATATAACATGTACGATTAATGCATGAACATATAATAAACTAGATGATATGCCCCATGAATATGATATGACAATATTAATGGCTTGTGAGACTTGCGTCTAGGTTTACCTTACATATACTCACTAACTAAGGCACACATTCCAGACTACTTAGAAATATGACTCTCTTGATATAACCTAGTCTAGATATGACCAATGAGTTCTAGGCATGTCGATAGTTGAGCCATTTTCAAGCTTTAACTAACTCCTTGTCTTCATTAAAACATAAGCAAAACATTGCTAATGCAATCCTTGACACTTTGCACTTTCAATATTCTTTTCACTAAGCACATGTGATAAGTCATAGTCTATAAATAGAGTATCTTATTCACCAAAGAAGGGGGGGATTCCACACACAAAAAAGCGCTAAAAAGACAAGAATTCCATGTAAAAACTACAACCAAGAATTACACACAAAAATCCCTCAAAAAGAGCTCTCCATACTAGTTTGCATATGCGTTGACCATCTACTCATAGCCAATCAAATCTCGAAACATCATGCGATTGTAGTACACCATGTCGCCCCAGATTAACTCTCACATGAACATAAGATTATCTACGTCTAAGTGCACCCTTCCTCACCCAACACGTGCAAATCTTCCACGTGGTCATATTCTCCACACTTTGCAGTGTCGGCCAATCTGGTTCCGACATGTCATCGAGCCTAGTAAGTCATTTGTCTTTCGTTCACATTGTATCTCTACTCCTTTGCAAGCTACAACAAGTAAGTACCTTCATTTTTCTACAATGTGTGTATGATAATTGTACCAACTTCTATTGTCACCATTGAAGAAATAATTTTACTAATAATATTAATAATAACATTGTAATATGATAAATTTTATTTTTTATAATAGAAAGTCAAGGATATATCTATTTCCTAGCAATTACTTAATAAAATCTTTTTTTCAAATCAAATAAATATCACCAAAAATTAAAGTAACAACCATATTTTTATTAGCACGATCATCAATGCAAACTAATAATTAATCAAAACACTTTTTTTCATAAATACACAATAATAAATATTTTCATTAATAAAATTTGTCAACCAACAAATGTTTTTTTACTAAAGAACTACATAAGTCTTCATTCCCTTAATAGGGATACGTAGGACCAATGTCAATCTTGTCATACACAATAATAAATTTCTTATTTTTAATAATTAATTAATTAACCATATAATTTAATAATAAATAATAATAATAATAAAGTCATATATTTTAGTGAAGGCTACCGCCTAAGGCGGACGGATAGGGTGCTAATACCTTCCCTACCTTGTAATCGACTCCCGAACCTGGATATCAAAAATCCAAAAGTCCAAGGTAATTGAGCTTAAAATATTTTTCTACATTTTAACTATAAAATGTAGTGACGACTCTAAACAAAGTCGTGCAGTCGAAAATCGGGGCGCGACAGCTGATGACTTTGCTAGGGACTTTTTTGAGAGAGTTCAGCCCATAATCAATAAAATGTGTGACTATTTGTTTATTATTATTTTTTCTATTTGGTTAATTAGTAGATTTCCAATAACACGAAAATTGCATGCTTAATTATTAATTGTATGTTATGATATCAATATGAATTACATGCTTAATTATCGATTGTAAGTTATAAACATGAATTGCATGCTTAATTATTATTATATGTTGTATGAATGAATTATATGTTATGAATATTAAGGGCAACCGAAAATGTAGTGACAACTCTAAACAAAGTCGTGCAGCCGAAAATCAGGGTGCGACAACTGGCGACTCTGCTGGGGACTTTTTTGAGAGAGTTTGGCCCATAATCAATAAAATGTGTGACTCTTTGTTTATTATTATTTTTTCTATTTGGTTAATTAGTAGATTTCCAACAACACGAAAATTGCATGCTTAATTATTAATTGTATGTTATGATATCAATATGAATTACATGCTTAATTATTGATTGTAAGTTATAAACATGAATTGCATGCTTAATTATTATTATATGTTGTATGTATGAATTATATGTTATAAATATTAAGTGCATGTTTTGTGTATGTATTATTTTTATTGTATGATATGTAATGTACACATTTTAGTCACACATATGTCCTACACCCGGGTATTAGTGATACCTTTTTTAATAGAAGAGACACTAACCTTACTGGTCGCGGTCTTTGCCACTTCTAAGTGTTGGTGATGTGGACCACTCATATTGTTACCTCTTATTATGAGTTAGGCGCTCGAGCTGGTCTATTGTTTCTAACATCATAATATTTGAGTTTCTCTATTGGAGAGAGTTGCAATATGGGCACCTTATAGAGAGTCTATAACTTGCCAATAGCGTCCATTGTATGTTAGAACCCTATCCTAGGATGTTGTACTTGTTGTGAATCTTGTGATTTGTATATGTTTGTATAATAGCATATTGTTTGGAATTTTGTCATGTAAAATAAAAATCATGTAAAATATCGCACCCTTGAGGGAATTCCTATTCCCCTAACTAGAAGGTTATCATTAAAAAAATATGACAATTTATTTTGGTCCTAAGCTAGCCTAAATGATAAAAATAAAAGAAATATAATTTAAAATATATATATACATGTTCAAATCATAGTAATGGCTAAATCACCCACAATATATGGTCCATTACCCTAAGGGGCATGTACCATAACATGTGATAAGTCATAGTCTATAAATAGAGTATCTTATTCACCAAAGAAGGGGGAGGGGATTCCACACAAAAAAACGCTAAAAAGACAAGAATTCCATGTAAGAATTACAACCAATAATTACACACAAAAATACCTCAAAGAGAGCTCTCCATACTAGTCTGCATATGCGTTGACCATCTACTCATAGTCAATCAAATCTCGAAACATCATGCGATTGTAGTACACCATGTCACTCCAGATTACTACTCTCGCATGAACATAAGATTATCTACGTCTAAGTGCATTCTTCCTCACCCAACACGTGCAAATCTACCGCTTGGTCATATTCTCCACACTTTGCAGTGTCGGCCAATCTGGTTCCGACATATCATCGAGCCTAGTAAGTCATTTGTCTTTCGTTCGCACTGTATCTCTGCTCCTTTGCAAGCTTCAACAAGTAAGTACCTTCATTTTTCTACAATGTGTGTATGATAATTGTACCAACTTCTATTGTCACCATTGAAGAAATAATTTTACTAATAATATTAATAATAACATTGTCACATGATAAATTTTATTTTTTATAATAGAAAGTCAAGGATATATGTATTACCTAGCAATTACTTAATAAGATCTTTTTTTCAAATCAAATAAATATCACCAAAAATTAAAGTAACAACCATATTTTTATTAGCACAATAATCAATGCAAACTAATAATTAATCAAGACACTTTTTTTCATAAATATACAATAATAAATATTTTCATTAATAAAATTTATCAACCAACAAATGTTTTTTTACTAAAGAACTAGTCTTGATTCCCTTAATAGGGATACGTAGGACCAATGTCAATCTTGTTAGACACAATAATAAAAATAAATAAATTTCTTATTTTTAATAATTAATTAGTTAACCATATAATTTAATAATAAATAATAATAATAAAGTCATATATTTTAGTGAAGGGTACCGCCAAAGGCAGCCGGATATGATGCTAATACCTTCCCTACCTTGTAACCGACTCCCGAACCTGGATATCAAAAATCCAAAAGCCAAAGGTAATTGAGCTTAAAATATTTTTATACATTTTAACTATAAAATGTAGTGACGACTCTAAACAAAGTCGTGTAGCCGAAAATCGTGGCACGACAGCTGACGACTCTGATGGGGACTTTTTTGAGAGAGTTCGGCCCATAATCAATAAAATGTGTGACTCTTTTTTTATTATTATTTTTTCTATTTGGTTAATTAGTAGATTTCCAATAACATGAAAATTGCATGCTTAATTATAATTGTATGTTATGATATCAATATGAATTACATGCTTAATTATTGATTGTAAGTTATAAACATGAATTGCATACTTAATTATTATTATATGTTGTATGTATGAGTTATATGTTATAAATATTAAGTGCATCCGAAAATGTATCATTCATACATTCTCTTATTTATTTATTTATATATTCATCCCTTCACTCATGCATCAAAAAATATATAATTCATGCATTCATTCTTGTAAAATAATACATATAACTCAAGAATTTATTTCTTTATTGGTCCATCCCATTACTCACTCATGCGCTAAAAAAAGAAAAAATAAAAATACATCATTTAAACACTCGTGACTTATGCTTTCATATATTAATTAAAAATATTAATTTACTGACACATTCTTTCGTTCATACAGTCAAAAAGAAAATTCATTCATTCACTCATACATTCAAAAATAAATAAAAAATCGATTGATTTATTCATTCGTTCATCACATTAAAAAAATATCTTCACTAAATGACTTATGCATTTAGTCATTCATTCAATTATCCATGCATACATTATTCATACACTCTTCAATTGATTCATTCATTAATTCATGCATACATGCATTTTTAAAAACAAAACAAAATAAATAAATTATACATTCATTTCAAAAAAATAAAAATACAATAATCATACATTCATCTACATTTTATTGATTCATTCAACCATTCTAGAAAAAATTCATTCATGTATTCAAAAATTAAATTAATCATTCATTGACTTAGGCATTCATTCATGCATAAAAACAATAAACATGCATACACTCATATATACATGCAATTTAAAACAATAAACACATTATTCATACATACACTCACTTATGCATACATTCATAAAAAAACATTCAAAATATTCTATTTCACACATTACCATATCATACATTTTAATTTCACCACATTCATTGTCGCAAACCTTCTCATCTCATCATAAAAAGAAAAAATATATTTCATACATCTTCACATAGTCTTCATGCATTCAAAGTCATATACATCATAAATTGCATTTTCTAAGAGTCTCATGCACTAAAAAAAGAAAATTACATGCATTCCATAGTTGCATCCCATGTGTTTGCATTCTCACATCATTCATATATCCCAAATAAATCAAATGCATCCTCATATGCACGTCATGCATTTTAAGGTAGTATGAACTCAAGTTTAGCGTACTTGCATTTCATGCATCATTTCGAGTTATAAGTTACATCTCAATTCATGTAACATAATAAAAAAAATAACAAAATTCACTTTATGCATATCATACATCAATAAGAAATCACTTTTCTGCGTGCATTTCATGATCTTATTGCTAAGGAGGCCCATCAATTGAAGATCAATTTTATGAACAATATTGTTAAACTTGACTGAAAGCAATCAATGTTGAAACTGAAGACATTCCAGAAGAAAGAGAACTCCAAGTTTGTGGTCGAGACCATATTCGATAATGCATTGTCTTCAACCCTAGCTAAATTGGAGAGCAATTTGAAAAATTCTCCTTTGAGGATCCCAATCAAGGCCAAGTCCATCTCACACTTATCCAAGTTTCCTTTTTCATGAATGAAGATTTACTTTCAACTACATAATTTTTTAATAAGTATATACTAATGCATTGATCATGCAAATTTCACCATCTTATACCTCATCATACTAACACCACTCACAATATTTATCCAAAGAACACATAACCAAATAAGCCCAATGAATATTACTCATTGACGGCATGGAATTACACAAAATATCACATCCAGACAGATACATCCAGACAGACACGCATAATAACACAATATATACATTCACATATAAAAATGCACAATGATGAATGATGTTATAATCTTAGAATATGAGGATCAAAGTCCACAATCTCAATGTATTAATGTTATGCTTGTTTCGTCCATCCTTTCACCAATATCCTCCCAATATACTATTCGGAAATAACCAAGAGTAAAGCCGATTTGAACGCACCAAAATTATTCCTCGCAAGGATATATGATCAATCTGTTCCGAAGAACTATCCATTTCAGGACGGTGTCGTATCAAATACTTTCTAGGCATCTCTCTCATTGATCCTGATTGCAAAGAGGGGTTGTCAGAGATCATCTAGTTTATGCTGTGAGAACTGTCCGATCCAACATAATACCTCATCCAGGAATACAAGGGACTCGTCTCACCCTCAAGACTTTGCTGACGAACCACCGCCGTCGTCGTATCTCTCAATCTCCCGTAAATTTCCTCTCCACTACTTCATTATCCATAATGAGTATGCACACTAACCGAGGTTAGCCGATTAAATATTTTAATCATTATTTTATATAATCGGCCCAACCTAACACATCTCCCAAAGGAATGCTTCATGTGGGACCTGATCTTACGTCAACACGTAAATAGAGGATTAACATTCCTACCACTACGAACCATCGTTGAATCACCCTGGACGGCCACATGGCCAAACCTCTTACGGTTAGACGACCTCGCTGCATGGTATCATGTAATCCATTTTTGGGCATCGCCCTAATCACGACATCACAGTCGGAAACCTTGCCCTAAATAGGCGCAAGAACAAAGGTGATTGAATAAGTTTGTCAATTTTGGGCCCTAGACTCAATCATTTGAGTCATGGTCTTTCCCAAGTGTAAATAAACTTCACACCCAAGCTAGGGCTATTGCCTAAGCAATCAAACAATCAGCAACAATCAAAAATATTGTATGTCTCTCGCTCAAGCAAGAAATTGTCGCTCAAGCGACGAACTCATCAAATCAGACTCAATTCTCTTCCTGATTCTCGCCCAAGCGAGGGACTGTTGCTCAAGTGACAAATCCATCAAAAATTGGTCAACATACCTGTCTAGTTCGTGCCCGGGCGAAATACGGTCGCTCGGGCACTAAAAGCGCCCAAAACGGGCCCTCTGGCCCTCGCTTTTAACCAAGCAATTCCTTACTTTTATTACTTTCAAGAATTTCATGTAGTTATTTACCTTTACAACTTCTTGATGGAAAACATGCCATTAGGCTCTCGTATATATGAGAGTTATCGTTCAGACGACTTAAAAAGAAGTCAAGTCTGTATGGAGCCCTCTCGCTCAAGCGAGAGCTGTCTTGCTCAAGCGAGGGCACATCCATTTTTGAGGCATTTGTGGCTTAAGTGAGATGTATCTCGCTTAAGCGAGAAAGCAATCAGTTCTCTTGGTGCTTATTTTAGCTCAAGCGAGAACTGTCTCGCCCCGAGCTAAAACACTCGTTTTCTCTAGACACTTCTCACTGAAGCAAAAGATGTCTTGCTCAAGGGAGAAGAACATGATTATCATTTTAATGACTTTTCTGAAGGAAAATATTTCTCATTTATATCACATGTTTTTAAACATTGAATTTAAAAATTATCACATACATATCATTCTCATAATAATCATTCAAACATTATAATTCAATAGTAAATATGATATTTGCATATATAAACATAACATAAATTGGTATAAGAAATATTTCGTACTTAATCCAAACAAACAGACAATTGATTAACTACAAGCTTTCTTAATACCCAAGGCAACTCCAAACTTGTGAGGGAGTTTGGGCTACCGGATCGAAACTCTCCACTATTTTCGATCCCAATGCATTTTAGTTTCTCGAGTGGTGTTCCTTCATGGATAACTA
>NC_032026.1:2308638-2345951 GCF_001865875.1 Lupinus angustifolius
CTCATAACTTTCTATGAAGTATGAGAAGAAGATGAAGAAGAAGATGAAGAAGAGAAAATAAAAGACTACCTTAGTTTGTATAGGAAATTTAGTGTGAAAATGAGAGAATGGGGTGAGGTATTTATGGGAGAGCCTCACCCTCATCAAATCAGAAAATTTAATGCAAAGTAAGTAGGTTTAGACTAACATAGGTGATGTGTCTAATGGTGGTGGTGTGAGAGGATTTGTTGAGTGGTTTAGGGAATTTTGTGTAAGAGATTATGTATTTTTGCTTGTTTAATAAGCAAGCTTCTTACATGAAAGCGATGTGACCTTTTCGACGACACATTCTCGATTAAACCATGCCAGAGTATTGTCGGCTAATACTTGGTCGGATATTAAAATCTTCTGATTTCGGTTTACGGTTAGAACTTCGAAACATGGAATTCGGAATGAAAAATATTTAGAAATGCGTTCTGGACGAACTTGATGTTTATCTTGACTCGAAATAATATTTCAAAGCCAACAGCGTAATCGAAATTCAATTACGAGTTACGGAACTCAAAAACACGTTATTGGGCCAAATTTGGGCCTGACAGCAGCTCAAAAACTTTCCGTCAAAGAAAATTACGAACATTTACCAGAAAATAGGAAATCACAAAAAAAGACTAACACTCAACTACGGTTTAGTCTAATTCAATACCGATTAATTTCTAAAATTAATCTTTGTTAAAATAAATAATTAATAAAACATACACAGAAAATTCACGGTGTTACAATTCATAAACACGACGAAGATATGCCTAGTCATCCCATTCGAGCCCAAACATCATGAAAGGAGATAATTTTTGAATAACCCTCGATATATCAATAACTCAGGGAGGGTAGTTTTTCAATAGTTTTCCTTGATATTGAATTATTAAAGAAAAAATATAATCTTTCACAATCCTCATGTGACCAAAGGATAAGAGAATACAAAACATGTTCCTTGCTTAAAGTGCAAAAAAATAAGAAGAAATAAAACAGCCCGCTGAGAATCCTCAATTAATATCTCAGGCAAAAATTAGTGCAAAAGTGAAATATCAATGATCACAAAAGGAACCCTCCATGAAAAATTTCGCCTTAATCTTAGGTCACTCTTATCAATCCATAAAATTCTCTTTATAGTTGAATGTCATGCTAGAAAATTATTGAAAAATAGGGTAAAGAAGAAAGATTTTGTTGGGTATGGGAAACACAAGTTTTGAGCTTTATATCTATTTCTTGAAAACCCTTAGTCAAACCACGGTACAAGCTTCAAAAGACCTTGTCGAAGACTTATTTGCCTAAGATGCACATCATGAAAAACAAATTGCTGACTCCACTAAACTCATAAGATTTTGATAAAAATATCTCATTTTTAATGCATAAGTTAAAATTTATTTTCTCACTATTATCATAACTTCACCATTAGTCATGAGCTAAAACATAACTTCAATTCTATCATAGCCACCACCACATCTACTATTAGCCAAATACAAATTGAATTATATCATCATCACCATCACCATCTCTACCCAAGCCAAAGCCAAATTAAATTTTATCATCACTACCACATCATCACTCATAGCCCAAACACTTACCAAAATTTGCATGATCATTGTTTTAGAAAAAGTTATGCATGAAATAAAGAGTAATAAAGGCAAAGGAAAATTGGAAGCCTCTCAAATTGGGGTGGATTTTAAGATGATTCATGGTCTAAAGCATTATAGTCCAAGTTTACCAAATCAAATTGAATAGAATAATGACTCAAATTATCTCACACTGAGTCAGTGGAAGGTCACAAGAAGCCCAAAATGGGGCAATTTTTGGAGTTGATCTCATTTTCTTGTGAAAGTTTATGAAAAACTCAAAACTTGGGCAATTGTGAAGTGACTCAATAAGTTGATTCGACCTCAGGTGAAGGAGAAAAATCTTAAGTTATAATCGTCAAGGATAAATTCAACAATGACTTATACAAGTCTCCTATTTCCTACGAACAAGACCAACACATTTGAGGGTGTTCAAAAAAAAAACAAAAATAAAGCAACAAAAAAAACAACAACAAATGCTAGGTTGAAAACACACGTAGGCAACCTAGGAAAAGGAGAGATGTTCTAAGTTGAAAACCTACAAAAAGAGGCTTAGGGTCATAATAAAATGAGAGAATTCCCGACAGATGCCTACATAAGGTATTCTGGGAAAAATTTAGGGAAAATTAAATGAACACCCTCAAAGTGAAGGATTAATACTACTCATCATCAGTCACCCAAACTGGGGAAAATTTATGAGCAATACCACCTAGATGAAGACGTAAGTTCAAAATAAGGACATTTGGGCAATTTTGTTGTCACAAGAAAACCAACACTCTGGAACTCCTCGGCTAGTCTACACTGGGACAGTATGACTGCGTTTAGTCGTTGTCCTCAATATTATACTGGAGCAATTTTACGGACCACCTTAAAAAAAGTGTCTTCAAGTAAACTGTAGCAGATTTTGATTGGTGAAAATTTATGGTGCCACTCAATAAAAGGCAACAAGTGTCGCTTTAGTCGAGTTTACAAAAGTTGATGAGTTTCATCCAATAAATATAAAAATAAACCATGAGTGATACCTTAGAACATTGGTGCATGGGTCTTACCCTTCTTTCCACTACAATTCAAACAAAATATATAGTATTCATAACATACATGACATACATATATTACAACATAACTATATCTATCAATGTATAGTCACATTCATACATTAATCAATGTAGCGCAAACAAACAAAACATGACATAATCATTCATTGCATATAACCAAACATTAAAACATGCATATCTACATTATTCTTCCAATAAACACAAACAAACAAAAATGTTGCATTGTATATAACCAAGCATTCAAACATGCATCCCTACATTATTATTTTAATGAGCACAAATAAACAAACAAAACAGTGCATTGCATATAACCAAACATTCAAACATGCATCCATATAATATTCTTCCAATAAGCGCAAACAAATCATTGCATTGCATATAACCAAACATTCAAACATGCATCTCTTCATCATTCCTCTAATAAACCTAAACAAATAAACCAAAAAAATTGCATATCAAGCATCTCAAAATACATTTCTATACAATGTATGCATTAACAATCGGTGTGGAACATTACATTCCATTGGATTTTTTTATGTCTATGCTATATGTACTTATATTATTTTTAGATGAACATATTTAAACTCATGTATTTCTTTGGATTCTGTGATTTTTTTAATTTTTAATACAATAATGTATTTAGATATTTTTTTTCTATTATATATTCATATTATGATTTCATATTACCATCAGTCACTAAAAGAAGTTGAAATGAGACTATGAGTATAGGCCTCACTCTTTTAATATCACCAATACTTACTTATATACCAATAGAATAAAACTGTAGGTGTAAGAAAATCATATTAATCTATAGTGATGGACAAAAATAGAAGGTATAAGTTTTAGCCTTATACATATGGTAATGATTGACATCACTAAAACCTATAGTGACAGGGAAACTCCATAGGTATAAATGTCTTTAGTGACAGACATAATCTGAAGATATAAGTTAAAGTTTATACCCATGCTCTTGACAGTTGTCACTAAAACCTATAGTGACATTGAAAATCTGTAGGTATAGCGACTTAAATACGACGGAAAAAAACGTCCGTAGGTAAAAGTTTTTTGTGTTATACCTACGATTCCTTACCTTTTACCTACGGATTTCGTCTGTAGGTACATGGCAAATTTCTTGTAGTGCACGGACAATTCCTAAATCTATATATTTACACAACAACATAATTAACTATAATTTCTATATAATTGTTATGTTATTTAGTAGTGATATTATATTGTTAAATAATGTTGTTAATCTATAATAATTGTGATATAATGTTATACTCATTGAACATTTTTTGCTAAATAAATTTCAATCATATCATTGAAGTAGTAATACATTTTTATGTTTGTTTGAGTAAAAAGAAGTTTGTTAATCAATAATTTAAATTATATTTTGTAAGATTTTTTTCTAAAATAAAATATAAGATTATAGAAAACAAATAAAGAATTACATATATAAGTTTTTCGCATTTACTTTTAATATTTTCTAAATTTCTATGTAACCGTGGATCCACTAGGTACCTAAGGACCCACAAATATTCATGTAGGTTTGGGGCCAAAAATGAATAAGCGAGACATATCCCGATAATGCACAATGCAGACTCATTACTATCCCCTACTTGAGTTTGTGAATGCAAGCATGCAAGAACTTGATTTTGATGAAGACAAAGTTTAAAGCTTAAAGACAAAGACATATCAATAATAACACAAAGGCTCATATTCGAGCTTCAAGAAAGGATCATCAAGACTAGAGTAATTCTTTTATTTTTAGGTTCTAAGATGATTTGAAAGAATAAAGTCTAAGTTGAATGAACATTATGATAAATTTAACATAATTAGAGTTTGAGCATATTGCATAAAGAGACTTTCATGCATAACATGACTTATGTGCATTTAGCATGCAAACCTGACTTTGTACACATCTTCTACGGTTGATTGTAAATATGTCATTTTAGGGTGTAGGGTATCACCTAAGAGGAAGAGAGAAATTTAGGAGAGGTCTCATTGGGTATACTTGGTTAGAAGTGGTGAAGAGCCATTAGAAATTAGGTCCAAGAAAAGATCTTATTAGGTATACTTGGTTAGAAGTGGTGAGATGCCATTAGAAACTAGGTCCAAGATAATTCTTGGAGGAAGAAATGTTTTTTTTGAACATTTGATTTCTTATAGTGAAGCGAATCTCCCAAGATCAGAAGGTAAGACTTGGATGTAGATTGCACGTGGATTAGCAATCGAACTTGTATAAATCGGTTGTGCCATCTTCTCTCTTACCCCTAATCTTTTACTTACATGCAATTATCGAACTTTTGCTTTATTTGATAGCATTTATTTAGAAATCATTGCATAAGTGAATCTGCCTTGTTAATCACTTTAAGTAAATTTTTCAAGAGCATATTACATTAGTTTAATCACTGATTTCTTAGTGCATTAAGAACCAAAAGATTTTCAAGAGAACCACCAGGTTAATCGATTATGCCTTCATTTAATCAATTAAGTTCAGCTTAGTGTTAATTGATTAAGCAATCATTTAATTGATTAAAATTAGTACTTTTGATATTATATTTTGTATTACGAATCAAGTATAATTGTTACCTGAGTCACCTATTCACCCTATTTAGGTGAAGTTAGAGCCCTTGTTAACCAATAAGTGGCATCAGAGCTATTTCGAATAGATACTAGCTTAATCACTAATTTATGAGATCATAGGGATATACACAATGGGCTCTACAAATCCTTTAGGTGGTGAAGTATCCTCCATCAATCGCCCTCCCACCTTTAGTGGAGAAGACTCTTCCTCTTGGGGAGAAGAGTTATGCTTCATAAATGGTATGAGATTTTTCTTAGAGATTGTAGAAATTTATGAAATGGTAAAGATTGACCAAACTCAAATATGAATGCTAAACAATTTATTATATTAGCAAAAAATATTACAAGAGATAATAATGATCTAAATAATAACTAACAAGATAAAAATAAACTATAGATAAATTCAAATAAAAGGAAACTAGCTAAATCATAAATGCAATAATTCTCTCACCTAAATATCCTCAAACACACTCCCTTAAGCTAAAGCTTAGTAATATTTAAGTTTGTTAAAATAATTTCTTAAAATGAAAATAAATGAATAAATATATGGGCTCCGTACAAAAATTGTTGAACGGAATTGTGAACTGCAAAATTTGCATATATAATCAACATAGGAATGATCGTCAATATGAAAGGTAGACACAACTGATATAATTCATTACTATGACAAAAATGTGCCACCATAATGATCATCAGTGAGATGAGAAATCATTGATATAATCATCATTGTAATGATCATTGATGAGAAAATAAAACATTACTCACATAATTCTTCAATGAAAGAAAATAAATTACCATAATGATCATAGGTGGAAAGAGAACTCCATATATAAAATGAAGAAAGTGATTTTTTGCATTGGATTATGTTGGTATTTGTTTATTTGGATAATTGTTGCGTGTAATCTGAAATTGTGAGCTCAAGAAAAAATATGAATGAATACTAGTGATAATATGACACGACAAAGAGATATGACTAATTGAACTTCAAAAAATTTGGCATCTCGATAGGAGAATAGTGACCGAACAGGTCACGAAGGGTGAAATTGTTCTGATACCATGTAGTAGTTTAGAATAGTAAATATTTGTCAAACTCAAACATGAGCCTATACAAATAATTTAGAGTAAATACCTATTTCATTTCCTCGTGTTTTTCGACTTACTAGTTTTTTTTGTATTACCAAGGGTATCGCTGCACCTTTTCAGTAAGGAACTAATCCCTTCGGGGTTCGTGATTGTCTCTCTCAATAAGTGTCGCTCCCATGAATTTAACCTTCAACCTTGGAGATTCAGTGCAGTCTTACACCACTAGACCAATCCTTGTTGGTTTCGACTTACTAGTTTGGTTCCTCAAAAATTGAAAAACCCAAAATTGTCCCCCAACAAAATCAAACGTGGGTTAAATTAGTCTGTTTTAGGCACAAATTAGACCCTACCACGTGTTGTAAAACATTGTGAAAAGGACAGAGTTGACGAACATTTGATTTTTTTGAGAACCATTTTGGGTTTTTCAATTTTTGAGGGACAAAAGTGATTAAGTCAAAAAACATTAGGGACTTAAATGTATATTTACTCAATAATTTATTATAATGGCCAAAGTTGTTACAAGTGATAATATAATAATGATCTAAATAATAATTAACAAGACAAAATAAACAATAAATAAATTGAAGTAAATGAAATTAATTAAATCTTAGACAAGATAATGATCTATAAATCCAAACATATCTAGCACGCCCATCAAGCTAAAACTTAGTAAGCTTTAAGTTTGTTACAACTAATTCATTCCAAATGAAAATAATCAATTCATTATATAAGTAACATAAAAATCGTTGAAAATGTTTTTAACTGCAAAGTTTGCACATATAATCATCATCAGAATGATGGTCGATGTGAAAGGCACTTAGAACTAATATAGTCATCATTATGACAAAAGACACCACCAGAATGATTGTCGGTTGGAAGAGAACCATTAATATAATGATCATGAATGATCGTCGATATGAAAAAAGTCATTATTAACATAATTCTTCAATTGAAGAAAAATGCATAACTGGAATGAACGTCGGTGTGAATAAAACACAATGGTATAATCACCATCAAAATGATCGTCAATGAGAAAAAGTTACTACTAACATAATTCATCAATGAGAGATACGGCTCCACCAGAATGATCGTCAATGAGAAGAAAGCTCACTGGTATAATTACCATCAGAATGATCGTTGATGGAAACGAAGTCTATCCTGATATAATTTATCATCTATAGATAAAGTATCATTGAAATTGTTGTTAGTAGGAACAAAAATAAATATATATAAAACAAAGAAAGTAAATTGTTATTTTTGAGAGTATTTATCTATTTGAATGATTATTGCATGGAATTTAGAATTATGAGGTTAAAATAAAAGAATTGATACTAACTAGAAGGGTATACGATAAAGGGATGTGACTAATCGAAACTCGACAGTAGAATATTGATAGGATAGGTCATGAAGGATGAAATTGCTCTGATATTGTATAGAAAGTTTAGGATGATAAAGATTGCTCAAACTCAAATATGTGTTAGTCCAAACAATTTAATATATAAGAAAAAATTGTTACAAACAATAAGATAAGAATGATCCCGATGATAACTAACAAGATAAACTCAAACAAAATGAAACTCTTTAAATCCTAGATTGGATAACTCTCTAATAATCTAAATATCCATTAAGAGAGATGAGTGTAGATGGTAATAGTTAGGAACATATAGTGAGAATGATTCCTACCAATGTTCTTCATCCCTAATTCTCATCCAATGTCCCCGACTCTCTCCCTGAATCCAATGAGAAGTTCATTTAGGATTCATTTATGTGTAGGTTTTGGAGGTGATGAAAGATAAATGGAAAGTTTGAGAGTCATAAAATATACTTGTGAGATGATTATGAAGCCTTCAATTACTTTTTCCTCCCTGCAAAACTCAAATCACAAACGAGTTTTATTGGGGGGAATCCCAACTCACAAACTCATTTCTCTAAACCAATGAAATACACTTGTGAGTTGAGTTTTGGATTGGAGATAAGACTTCATAATCTTCTCATAAGTGTGTTTTATAGCTTTCAAGTCTTCTATTTCTCTTCATTTTTCTCCAAAACTTAACTCACAAATAAACCTTTCGAGGATTCAGTAAAAGGCTCCTCCAAGATAATCATTATACAAGTCTTGAGTTTAAAAAGGGAAAATAATTAATGGCAAGTGTCATTATCAAAGTTTTATGACTATATCAACTCAAATTGTTAGACCAAGAAACTTTGGATTGTTTTTTTAGTAAGTTAAGTTCTTATATTAGATTAAGGATTGAATTAACTTAATTACAATTATTATTATTTATGTTTAAAAGATTAAACAACATCTACATCTCCAAAGAGGAGGTCGTTGTAAGTAGTGTACTTATATAAAATATGAGTGATTTATGTAGGTGTAAAAATGAAAAGTAATTTATATAGTTTTTTAAACCTTAACAATGTCAATCAATTTACTCTAGATTAAGTATTCTTATCACTCGATTAAGCTGATTCAACCCAAGTTAAAGGATCTAATTATAATATTTGTAATGAAGATATTTACTGATTACTTAATCTATATTGCAGACCAAAGTTCAAATAACATGGTGTGCATCAGGACAAATTGATGCATCAGGACAAATTGATGCATCAGGATTCCTGGATCTGACCGAGCCAGCTGCACCAAGGCGCATGCATCAGGGCGCACCAGGACGCATCAGGGCGCACCAGATTGGTGCATGCACCAGGGCGCTCCATTGGCGTATGCATCAGGACGCATCAGGGCGCATCACATTGGCGCATGCATCAGGGCGCACCAGGACGCATCAGGCGCATCAGATTGGCGCATGCATCAGGGCGCACCAGGGCGCATGAGATTGGCGCATGCATCAGGGCGCACCAGGGCGCGCACCAGAATGGCGCATACAAGGCTCCTTCCCTCCTTGAGCAGCCATACGTTTCCTTCTAGAAGAATGGATTGTAGTAGAGCACTTATTTTTGTCACATGCCTATTAATAAATCTGTTTTTTTGTTAAGTTAGTTATAGTTTGTTTTTGGTTTCTTATTCGGTTGCTTGGATAACAAGCAACATGAAACTTGTATAAATTCATACTTGACTCATTAATAAACGAATTCAATTCTTCTTCAAACTCTTATGGATCATTTCTCCAATATGGTATCAGAGCTCTCAATATGAGAGCTCTGCTACAATCCATTCTTGATTACCTTGATTTCCTTGTTTTGAAAAATCTGCTGCCATAAACAAAATAGCTATGGAAAGCATAGAATCTGCTGAGACACATCCAGGAACAGACCCATCACTGATTCCTACAAATCCTTACTACCTTCATCCAGGTGAGAGTCCAGGGACCATCTTAGTCTCACCACCTCTAGAAGGAAACGCATGGCTGCCCAAGGAGGGAAGGAGCCTTGTATGCGCCATTCTGGTTTACTGGTGCGCGCCCTGGTGCGCCTTGATGCATGCGCCAATCTGATGCGTCCTGGTGCGCCTTGATGCATGCACCAATCTGATGCGCCCTGATACGTCCTGGTGCGCCCTGATGCATGTGCCAATCTGATACTAGAAAGTCCATTTCTGGATATTGTATGTTTCTTGGAGATTCATTGATTTCTTGGAAATCCAAGAAACAGAACACTGTCTCAAGATCCTCTTCTGAGGCTGAGTATCGTGCATTGGCTATTGCCTCTTGTGAGGTACAATGGCTTACTTATCTAATGCAAGATATTGCCATTTCCTTTAAGAAACCTGCTATTCTTTTTTGTGACAATAATTCTGCACGATTCATTGCTGCTAATTCTGTTTTTCATGAAAGAACAAAACACATTGAAATAGATTGTCACGTGGTGCGTGAAAGACTTCAAAGTAACTTGTTCCAATTATTGCCTATTACTACTACTGATCAAGCAGCTGATATCCTAACCAAGGCATTAGAACCTGCTTTATTTCATACTATGCTTCCCAAGCTGGGAGTTATTAACATATACTCTCCAGCTTGAAGGGGGGTAATGAAGATATTTACTGATTACTTAATCTATATTGCAGACCAAAGTTCAAATAACATGGTGTGCATCAGGACAAATTGATGCATCAGGATTCCTATATCTGACCGAGCCAGCTGCACCAAGGCGCATGCATCAGGGCGCACCAGATTGGCGCATGCACCAGGACGCATCAGACACCAAGGCGCATACATCAGGGCGCCCCATTGGCGTATGCATCAGGGCGCACCAGGACGCATCAGGGCGCATCAGATTGGCGCATGCATCAGGGCGCATCAGGCGCATCAGATTGGCGCATGCATTAGGGCGCACCAGGACGCACCAGGGCGCATGAGATTGGCGCATGCATCAGGGCGCACCAGGGCGCGCACCAGTAAACCAGAATGGCGCATACAAGGCTCCTTCCCTCCTTGGGCAGCCATACGTTTCCTTCTAGAAGAATGGATTGTAGTAGAGCACTTATTTTTGTCACATGCCTATTAATAAATCTGTTTTTTTGTTAAGTTAGTTATAGTTTGTTTTTGGTTTCTTATTCGGTTGCTTGGATAACAAGCAACGTGAAACTTGTATAAATTCATACTTGACTCATTAATAAACGAATTCAATTCTTCTTCAAACTCTTATGGATCATTTCTCAACCAGGTATCCGAATTACATTTATTAGGACTAATGCATACCTAAACTACACATTAGAAAAATATGTATATATTAATGGTGAAAGAAATTTTTACACTGTTAATTTATCATTTACCATTTATTTTTAATTATTATTGACTTTTAAATAAAAGTAATATAAATAAATGATAGATAATATATTGACTGTGTATAAATTAGGGATGACAATTGGGTGGAATATGAGCATGAAGTGCTTTCCAGTACCCATACTCACACAGTTTGAAAGTACCCACACTGATAGTGGGTATTTCGCTAGTAGTCAATGACTTTACAACATGATTGATGTTAAGGCCTCTACAATCACAATCCTTTCTTTCCTTGTTTTATTTTTTTGTTACAACGTGATTGATGTTAGGAATAACTACATTGAAATTTGATTTTAAAAAATTAACTACATTGAGATTAAAATATAATACTTATCTCTAAAGGCTGCTCCATATATAGCTTATAAAACGAGGGTTTCTCTTCTAAGCATACACGATCGCATATATATGTTCATGTTCTATAATCATAAGTCCCATGTCTTAAGGTATCATTACAAAATAACGTGAACGTAGATATTTAGAATTCATTATTTTCACATGTCAAGTATGAAATGCTTAGATCCATGACAATTAGATTGCAAGGCACAAACCTTCACCAATTCTCAATGTTTTTGTCCCTTTCTTTTATCCATCCATACACATTTTCTTAATAACTACATTGCTAAACTATGTGGTGGATGGCAGGACCAAAATGTGCCAAGGTAAGCCAAAGTCTGATGTCATGATGCGCCAAGGACATGATATGACTCGGTCAGACATGCACCACGCCACGAGCCAACAACAAGGTTAGATATGGTCAGACATGCGCCATGCCACGAGCCAAGGCCTTGAGGAGACATGGTCAGGCATGCGCTATGACACGAGTCAAGGCCTTGAGGAGATACGGTCAGCTATGCGACATGGCACGAACCGGGGCCAAGGAATGTCCCAGGATACTCGGTCATACATATAGAACAACATGAGTCATGGCCTGGACGATATACGGTCATGTTGTGAGACTCACCCAAGCCTTGACCGAGTCACATTGGCCAACAACCTCGGTCAGGCCAAGTCAAGCATACACGATCAGAAGACTTTATGTACTAGAACATGAGCATCAATGCAAAGGAATGATTAGCCTTGAATGCTAGAAACCAGTCATGGTTACTTCAACAACAAGCAACTCCATTTCCTCATAACTGATTATTGTATTTTCTATTGTTTAATATTGAACAGTAGTTAGAGTTAATTAAGCTTTAGTTTTGCTATAAATAGAAAGCTTTGTATTATGCCAATCAATTAATGAGAAATGAAAATATATTCTTCTTCCTTCTTAATTGATCTTTTCTTCTTCATCACTGTGAGAGTGTTTTGTTCATCCCTTCAACCCAAAATCTGTTTTTACATACATGGTGGAAAAATAATGGGATGATGGTAGCCATCTGTTTTTAGCAATTAAAGCACTCTCTTTTAATTGTCTTTTTAAGACAATGAATACATATTAAAACAGTTATTCAAAATATTAATTATCAAGATAAAATAATGCATTTTGATCATAATATCCATAATAACTTATATTCAAAATTATTATACCATAGAACTGTAGAAGAGCAAACATGGGAAGAAAATGTAATTAATGTTTTTTGATCTCCTAAAGTTACAAAAATAGAGTGAAAATTAAAATTAGAGTATAAGTTATCATAATGATTCATAAGGCATTACCAACAATGTATTAGTGTAGTGGTATAAGACATCATTAATTCCACAGGATGACTAAAAAGTTAATTATTCGATTATTTAAAGCGACACTTATTGGGAGAAGCAATCAAATATTTCAAAAAAGATTAGTTTCTTACCAAAAGATAAGGAGATACCATTGGTAGTACAAAAAATCTAGAAGGCATTTATATTTTGATAAACCACATACAAGTCAAAAATTTACTTCACATGGTCATTAATTATTTCATATTCTTTTGTTTTATCACATACAAGTTGTCATCTCTAATAATGGAGAGGCAAGTTATTTATTTTGTTTATATATTTAAGGATAAAAGTGTCATTTCAATATATCTAAAGGGTAAAAATTTACTTTTTTATCATTTGTTTTTTCATGTATAGTGGGAGTATCCTAATTCCTTCTCATAGGGGGAAATCATTTTTATTAATGGAGAGACAAATTATTTATTTTGATTGTATATTTAAGAGTAAAAGTGTCATCACAATATATTTAAAGAGTAAAAATGTCATATTACACCCTTTTATCTTTTTTTTTCCATGTACTTCTCTCTTCACTGATAAAGAAGTATAGTAACACTTGCATATAGTAGAAGATGCATGTGGTTGAAAACAAAAACAATATGATATAACATGGAATGATGTGTTTATACTAAAAAGTTATAATAAGGAATGAAATAATTTTAAATATATATAAAGACAAAAATGATATATTGAATGAAAAATGAAACAAAAGATCAATACAACAATAACATCATATTACATTTTGATTGAAGATCTACAACAAAGAAATAATACAGTATTAGATATAAAAAATGATATAAAAATAAAGTTAAAGAAATGATAAATAATGCATATACTATTTAATAAAACATTTAACAACTAATCAGACTGTTGATTCATCAACTCCATTTCATACTGTTTTTAAGAATAGAATTTTATAATAAAAAAGTTAAAAATTCACCTATGAATCTAATAGCATCTTATTTTTGTATGCATAGAATTACTAGCTACCATCTTCAGATCAAGTCATGAACCATTGAATACAGATGCATGATGACAAATCCTATGAAGGACTTGGTCAAAGAATGTTGTGTAGTCTCATGTTATGTATGCATTTCCATTTTTGGTTGGAAACCTATGCTTAGAGAAAGATATATCTGTAATTGTGCATAATCCATAAGGTAATGAAAAATGTGATATATAGAATTATCTGAGTTGTTTTCATATATAACCCTTCAGCATTTTTGTGATAGTTTTTTTCATTCAATTACAACAACAGAAGCAAATATTGTGTTGTTAATTTGATTTTGACTAGGTAGTAAAAATCAAAGGGAAAAAAATGTCCTTTAGTGGGACCCAACAGAAATGTAAGGCTTGTGATAAAGTTGTGCACTTTGTGGAATCAGTATCTGCAGATGGTATTTTTTATCACAAGAATTGCTTCAGATGTAGCCATTGCAATGGACTCCTCTAGGTAATGGGAAAAGATTCTTGCATGTTAAACATATGAAGCATATCTTCCGTCCAAAAAATGTGTACCACTTTATGTATATTTTTATTTTCATTGGTCAAAAAATATAAAGTTAATATATATTTAATTTTTGTTTTATTTTTCTGACAAATACGAAACAAAGGAAGTTGATACAAACTTTGAGACAGAAGATATAGTTCATTGAAAATATGATAGTTACAAAGTTAGGAAATATTTCAAGAATAATTTCTTAATAACATGCATAATGTGAACATGCATTCAAAAAAATTGTGATCAACTTGAAACTTATTGATCAAATCATATATGTCTTTAACCATAAATTATTGAACACATATGGTTGAACAATGGTGCTTTGGGATCAATTTGAAACAAAAAGTTTTTTGTTTAAAAAATTCACATTCTCTTTTTCTGCACTTTTTTACATTCTTTTTATGGTTAAGAATAATATTGTTGTCTTGTAACTTAGAATATCATTGTTTTATATTTGGTTATAAGGGTAAAGGTAGAGGTCAGGCAGCTTCCTTTTTATTAAATATTATCTCTTTGAAAATGATGGATGCAAAGTTATTATATGATACTTAATGCCACTTCATATGTCATGATCGTGTGATTGGTTGAGAAAAAAATATTTAAATTAAAATTTAATTTTTAAATATTTTTTAGACCATTCATAACATATGACACATGAAGTGAAACTGATTATAGGATAGCAAATGTGCTCCCATAATATGCAAAAGAAAATAAACTATATACAAATTATAGTCTTAAACCATGGATGAAATCATTGCATAGAGCTAGCTAGTTGGTTTAGATTCTAAAAGAACCATCTTTATTAAACCAAATGACAATAACTATAGAGGTATCTCATTGATATGGAGCACCTGATTTCAAACTCAGATAGTTACACAATCTTCTTCCTCTCCGTTAAAAAAACTTTGCCTATAAAAAATGATGTAGTTTGTCAGTTTTCCGGTCAAACCAGCCAGTCTAGTCCGGTTTTGATATCATGTAGTCTGAAACCAGAAGTTTTTCTTATGCTGTTAATTTCCTCTATAGATGAGTAACTACTCATCAATGGATGGAACTTTGTACTGCAAGCCTCACTTTGAACAGTTTTACAAGGAAACTGGTGCAAAGAAGATGCAATCATGTAATTTTCCCCTTTTGCCTCTTCAATACAACATTATTATAATGAAAGTTTTTTAGGCTAATCATTATCTTGTTTCTTAATTTTCTCTTCTTTCTTCTCTGGGACTCAAGAAAAATGTTCAACATGCAAGAAAACTGTATACCCATTGGAAAAGGTTTGGAAAATTGCATTGCTAGTTTTTTTTTTGTAAGCAAAGAAATATATTGACGGAATACAAAGGCTGTTTAACTCGGTTATTTAAATTGCGTACTGCATCACCTGATGTGATACAATATTGTGGTTAAGGTGACTACCATAACTGTATCAAACTGCAATTATGGTATGGCTTTGAATCACAATAATGTGATTGCATCAGGCCGTAATCCAACCACATCGGACCATATCAGATCGCATCGAATTTAAAAATATTTTTTTTAATCATAAAAGAATTCACATTGTAATGGCGCAATCCACATCGCAAGGATCGCAATAACCATAATCACAGTAACCACAACCATAATTTAAAACAATGGTTTAACAATAAATAAAAAATATTTTAGTCAATTAGTACTCGCGAAGGATGTAAGACCAACTATCTATGCACCATTGTACACAAACAATAAAATTAAATCCAACACTAGAGAAGATCTATATCTACTATTTAATTTGAATTAAATCCATTATCTAAACATAACTAACCTCCTTCCCCTTGAAAATATACTCATTTTGCATTAGTCAAGTGGACCATAATGCGGAGAACCACAAGATCCTCCACATATGGCTTCCCTTGTTATTTTTACTCAGAGATATATGAAGCTTGAAAGGATCTATGCAATTGTTTGGGATGCTGATCGAAGTTTGAAGCCAAGAGTAAAATCCACTGTTAAAATAGTTGAGCATTTGTTAGTTGGTTAATTAGTTTAGTTATGATAGTTAGTTTTTTTATCCTTTATATAAATGATTCTATATAATTTTGTTATCATTCTATTCAATATTCAATAAATAATATTCTTTTCTTTCATCTTTCTTGATTCATCAAGAAATCTTTTTCATGCCTCCTACCATTTTAACATGGTATCAAAGCTAATTATTTCTCGTTGATTGATTGCTTCCGCTTATCATTCTTCAATTCCAAGATTCATCAAAAGTTCAACAAAGAATCATCAAGAATCTAGCCAAGAAGTACCATGCCTTTCTTGCATCTAAAGCTATCATCAAGCAAATTTATCGTCTTCTGGGCTTCGGTTTAAACAAGTTGTGCAATGGATGAGAAGCATAACTTCCAGAATGTACAACTTAGTCTCAAGTTCCTTGTCTCCTTATTAAAAAAAGGAATTGAGGCAACATTTTCAGGTTTGGATGAAGGTATTTTCAATGGCATGTTCACAACAATATTTGTTTTTTTCAATTACCTTCTTTCATCTTTTATCAATGACAACAAGAATCTACACATTTTTCATCTATTGCCCCCAATTATTTCTCATTTCTTTATTACTCTAGCTTATTTACCCATCTTTCTCTTTCATTAAACACACAACATTATAGTGTAATTTTTTCTCATTGAAGCAACATATAAGGATCAAGATTAAGGTTCATCTCATTTCTCTCTTTCATCCATTATGGTTGGTTTGGTTGGTTAAGCTTCTGTCGAAATAGATGGTTAAACTTTGGATGAAGTTGCTTCTACCTTATGGTAGTTAAGCGTCAGATTGCTTCACATTCAGATTTCAAGACTGGGAGACGAAGATTCGCTCACCAGCAAGAGGATGTATTAGAGTATATCATTGTGTTCAACACAATTATTTCAAGCTTGTAATGCTTAATACATTCCAGCTTGCGGAGGAATGTTAAAATAGTTGAGCATTTGTTAATTGGTTAATTAGTTTAGTTAGGATAGTTAGTTTTTCTATCTTTTATATAAATGATTCTATGTAATTTTGTTATCTTTCTATTCAATATTCAATAAATAATACTCTTTTCTTTCATCTTTCTTGATTCATCAAGAAATCTTTTTCATGTCTCCTACCATTTTAACATCCACGCCAAACATTTGCTTTCAAAATGGCGTGAAACGAATACGTGGTCTATTGATTCAATGTCATCCAAACATAAGACACAATTCAACCCTTTGCTAGATACTTGTTTGTGAATAAAGTTCTAATTTACTCTTATAGTCCCACTAATGATTATATTGTTTTAATCACTATTTTGAGGGGGAAATGAGATCAATTTGGTTGCAGAGACTATCAAAACCGCAATATTGAGCCGTGATTGCTATTCTAGATAGTAATTTAAAACTTTCACTGTGATCTATGCTTGATGAGGGACCCTTTTACTTGCTTATAAGGAAAAATGTTAGATAAACATTAAATTCTTTTGGGATATTTTAAAAGCCCTTTTGAAGCCAAAATGTATATATGGCTCAAATCATTTCAAATGTACTTCATTTTTTTATGTGTTTGCAATCTCATTTTGCTTCAAATTAAATATTTTATTTGTGTTTAGCACAAATTGACTCGCGTTATGGTTATAATTATGTTGCGTTTATCATATTTGGAGGAAAATGTAGCCACAATTGTGGTTATGATGTCCTTGTGATATTTCTAAAACTTCAAATTGTGGCCACCGTATTTACAATTGTGGAATTCAATTAATGGTGGATAATGCAATAACAATGTAAAAAACTTATACACCGTCAGTGTATATATCTTTTACTCATTAAAAATATCTGCTTTTAGATATTACTCATGAAATGTAGTCATTATGGAGCTTTGGAGGAAGTACTTTGTTTTTTCTTCTAATTTGCCATGATGTGGAGAAAAGTTCCCTTCTTTGACATAGCCAAATGCACCTTAATGTGAATCTCCTTTGTTGAATAATAGAGTCTTCCCTATTGTGTATATATTTAAATAAAGTTGATTTGAGGTGTGCGCATAAGATATAAATTTGGAAATAATAATATGTTTATCTCACGCCATATTCTAAATTTGAGTATTGTTAAAAACGTACTGGTTATTAAATTGGTCAGGTACGGTACAATGGTTCAAGGAGTCAAAGTTGAAATTTTAACATTTAGCATCAATGAGTCAAAATTGTATGATATTAAGATTATATTTTTCCACCAAATCCTATCTTCAGACAGTATTCTAAGATTATACAAATGTCACTGAGATTACACACGAATGTTAGGAACCAAAAGGTGTAATCTAAGTATGTCTTGGAAGCATGTGCCTTGAAGTGTTGAAAAGAGGTTTGAAAGATGGGTCACCTTGTAATAGATTTTTTAGTTTTTAAAAAAATATATATATCTATGTATAAACTGGCTAGTTTAGTCAAATACTGGTCGGTTCACGGGTTTTAATATTTGGCTGGTTCAACATCTGTACCGTACCGGTTAGGAGTCCGGTTCGTCAGTTTCCCGGTTAAACCGGCCGGTACGATATGGTTTTTACATCATTGCTAAATTTTATTCCATCACAGTAAAAGAATTTAAAAAATTAAACATTTATTATTTTCTATTATTCCATACTAATAAAAGAAATAAAAGAATTGAACATTCAATATTTTTTATTTTTGTTTTAATGTCATTGGTACGGAATGAAACAGATTTTTACTCGTAAATTAGGACCTATTATTTTTAGTATAAGCTCTTCACATATATGATATCTTAAAGGATTAATTATGATTCATAAATCAGTTTGGTTTTGGACATTTGTTGAACCATTCTTTTCATCAGTGAGTAATTCAATTCATGCAACCTCAGATCCAATGTTCTTGTTTAGGAAGGATATAAGTGAGAGAAAGTGGTTGGATGATATTTATTATTTAATGATAGCCACACAAGAATACATAACACAGAATATGGAAATATCATTGGGCTAAAGTATCTCATAAAATAAAATAAAAGAAACAAGTCAAATATAGATTATACATTATAGAGTTGAGGGCCTCACTTTACATTACATTACATTATTAGAGCAATGCATTAAGTGGGTTATTCTCACAAGTACCAACCTAAAAAAGTCCAAGTCAAAAATTCATTATTTCTTTTTTAAAAACCATTGGCCAAGACTTTGGATAAGAGGTGAAGAGAAGCTGAAAACCCCAAAACAAATTAAAATACATATCTAATTTGATATGTGAAAAAAAACAACAAAAGACATTTGAACCTTAAAAATAGAAAATTCTAAAAAAAATTATAACGAACGATATCCTATCATATGGGTAAAAAAACTAATCTTTTTTCAGAGTGTATAAATGTCTCTCTCAATAAATTTTACTTATATGAATCAAATATTTAATGTTTTGATATACCTAGAGGCTAGTATGATTTTATATTAGGGGTGAGCAAACTCGGTTTGACCTGTTGAACCATACATATGACAGGTCTGACCCGTCTAAATAAATAAAAAATGACAAACCCAATTGAAAGAGACAGACCCGTCGTAAAAAAAGAACGGGTTCGGGTCTATATCTGGGTCACTCGACCCGTCCCTTATAGTTATATATCAAGAATAGTTAAATAAGTATCTATCAATATTCGTTATGTTCAGCCCACATAATTAAAATATCTACAAGCTCACACAACATATTCACACTACTTAGCATATGATCTTTATTCCTTATTGTGGATACTCAATTTTGTCCGGATAAAAAAACGTTCTTCAAAATTATTCAATAAAAAATGAATGAGTTAAAGATTTGTTTTTATTAAGGTTTGATTATCAATAAATTAAAGATTCGAGAATATGTAATTTGAATCAAATCATATCAATTTGATTAAACTGCATACCTTGATAAAATAAATACATCTTTAGAGATTCAACAAATAATAAATCAAAGATTGCACTATGGAAAACAAATCATATTAAATTGATTGTGTTGCAATACGAGTAAGGTAAGCATAGGATTACAATTTTATCAAAAAAATAAGATTGAGTATCAAAATATCTTTTGCCACTTGTATAAGAATTAAAAATATTATTTTCACATATCCTTATGTAATGTAATAATATTAAGATGATTTAGAATTGGATGGTTTAGAATTGCGACTTGATTGTGCATGCTTAAAAATTTGAGAAAAAAATCTACATTTGTCATTTTCCAACCAGGACTCATCCCTATCTTGACTAGTCTTATGTTGGATTTGTCCTTCACGCATCACGTCTTAATTATGGACGGGTTCGAGTTCAAAAATTGACACAATCAATATTTATGGACGGATAAAAGACATGTTTAACCCGTCTCAACCCGTTCCACGCTCACCCCTAAGTATATCAATATCTTGTTGGTAGAAAAGTCTCAAACATGACACTTAAATGACATATTTATATTCAATATGATAATATATTCAATTAGATTTTGGTTGAAAAATTGTCAATCTTGGATGTTGAAAAAAAATTAAAAATAGAGATCATCTATATTGCAAAAATTAAATTGTCTCAAATTCATCATAAATAAATACTATTTTAAAAGTGACATTAAATATTTAGAGTTTAATATTTATGACAATATCAATACAAATATTTGTACACAATTAATATACTATTCACAATACACGTGTTAGTTTTATTTAAAAGTTACCTATAATCCATATATAAGTGTTAGATAATGTTTTGTACACAATTAATATACTATTCACAATACACTTGTTAGTTTTATTTAAAAGTTACCTATAATCCATATATAAGTGTTAGATAATGTATGCATGATAGTAGAAATTTTTTTACACTATCCATACATAAATATTTAACTCATTTGACGAATTTACTTTTATAATTGAAATAAAGAAAATGGACCATAGAGTCCAATAAATTGAGAAACCGAAATAATATGGTATTTAGAATATTTATGAGAACCAACCTTATCCCGAAATATGTATCATTAATAAGTGAGGTCCAATTACCCTCTCGGGTTCGTAAGCCCAATCTCTGCAAAACCCTAATCTCACTCCGTCAACCCCTCGACGCCGCGCGCCGCCGTTATCGCCGCTCTCCTTCCCGGTAAACTCCATAACCTTTCATGTCATCAATTTTCTTCCCTCATTTTTTTCATTTCTCGATCTTCGAAATCATTGCTCAATTATTTGGTTTCAACGTATTTTTTTTGTAATAGGGTTTTCGCGATCTGAGATACTATTCGTGTTATTTTTTCTCCAAATTCGGAATTCCAGTTTGAAATAGCATCAAATCTGTGTCGCTATGATCATGATGTAATTCAATTTTTTTTTTTTGTATTTTTGGTTTAGTTTCGATGAGTTGATCTAAATTCAAAACTATCGTGTTCATCTTCGAGAAAAATTGTTGAGTTGCTCCACTTATATATTATTATTAATTTATGAAATATTATTTTGTGACTGAGATGGGCCAACCCAACTCGTTTTTGGCCCAAGTATTCTTTTGGATGCAGCAGTTTGAAGCAAAAGTGGTGGGTTTGCTTTGCTTGCACCTTTTACTTCACTGTGTAATTGTTGATGATTCATATACATATATAGACACACACAAATTGGGCCATTGTTTCACTTGCACTTTCCTGGATTGTTATGTGTTCAATTGTGCTATCAAATTCCAATAGTATATTATTAGATATACTTATCTAGTGTTGTTATTATCTTGCTATTATGTTTGTTGTGTTTGATGCTTTGTTAACTATGTCGATCCAAGTAGCTGACCCTAACTAAAGAGATTAAGACTTGATTGTTGTTGTTGTTTTCTTATTTCTGTTGCCTTTTGTATATGCTTTAAGCCTTTTCATTTCTGAAATTTTAACTTAGTCTTAGCCTCGTTTCTTTATCATTGTGCCAACAAGGTATTGGTATAGTGGTGTAAGGCACTGCTAGAGAGTTCAACTCCTGGGAGCAAAACTTGTTGGGAGGGGTAGTCATGCATCCCAAAAGGGATTAGTTCCTTACCTGTAAGGTGAGGGATACCCTTGGCAGTACCCAAAAAAATTTCTTTATCATTGTTCTCATAAATGCTTTTGGAGTTTGTGACCAGTGCAAGACATGCTTGTGTTTGTTTGAATCATGTATTTGCTTTAATAATGATATATGAGTTTTTCTTCATACCTATAGTACTCTGTTTGGAAATGTATCAACATGTCTTGACAAATTTTCTTGATTGTAATTCATATTTAGTTAGTATCTTTTTTTCTAGGTTTGAGACAAGATGGTTGCCACCCTCGAAGAAGACAAAGCAGCTGTGGCTCCTGATTTGAAGAAAGATGACCCAATCAGTACTGATGGTCACCCTAGCAATAATCTGGAGAAGTCTGAAACACTTCCCGACACTAATGTCGAAAATTCTGAGTCTCATCCCTACAAGGATCTGTCCAGTTCGGAAATACAGCCTAACAAGAATGTTCCTGCTTCTGATACTGTGTCTGGTGGTGAGGCAGGGACACTGCCCAACCATGAGACAGGCAACTCCGGTGAACCTTCAGACAACCATCCAGAGAATTCTGAGTCATTAACCAGCAACCAGCTAGATAATGCTGAGGCCTCACAGAACAGTCAACCAGTTAATTCTGACGTACTGCCCATCAATCAGTCAGCCAACTCTGAAGCACCACATGATGACCAGTTGGTTAGTTCCAAAGCTCTTCCCGATCACCAGACTGCTTCTGAACCCAACAATCAGCTGGTGAATTCCAAGGTACTGCCGACAAATATTGCAGATAATTCTGAAATGCAGACTGGTAATGAGATGGTTGTGTCTGAAACTCGGCAAAATGATGAGATTGTTGTGTCTGAAACTTGGCAAAACGATGAGATGGTTGTGTCTGAAACTCAGCAAAACGATGAGATGGTATTATCTGAAACTCAGCAAAATGATGAGATGGTTGTGTCTGAAACTCAGCAAAATGATGGAGTGGTTTTGTCTAAAACTGAGCAAAATGATGAGCCGGTTGCTTCTGAAAGTCAACAAGATGATAAGGTGGTTTTGTCTGAAACTCAACAAAATGGTGAGGTGGTTTTGTCTGAAAATCAGCAAGATGATGAGGTGGTTTTGCCTGTAACTCAGCAAAATGATGATGTGGTTTTGCCTGAAACTCAACAAAATGATGAAGTTGTTTTGTCTGAAACACGACAAAACGATGAGGTGTTTGTGTCTGAAACTCAGCAAAGCAATGAGGTGGCTGTGTCTGAAACTCAGCAAAGCAATGAGGTGGCCGTGTCTGACACACAACTGAACAATGAGGCCAACATGCCTGAAACACAGGCATTTGATGATGTGGTCATGTCTGAAGCTATTCCAGAAAATGAGTTGGCGAATCCCACAACAGATCACAATAATCAGCTCTCCCATTCTGAAACTTTTCCTGATAACCAGTTCACAAATTTCCATATGATTCCTGAAGATCAGCTGCCTCAACCTGAATCACTGCCCCATTCCGAACCACTGCCCAATTCTGATCCACTTACAGATAATCATCTAACAGACATCAAACCAATTCATCATAATCATCAATCCCAGTATGTAACAGTAACTGGCAATCATCTGAACCATTCCGAGGCATTTTCGAACAATCATCTAGCCAACTCTGAAGCTTTGTCCCATGATCAACTAGCCAATTCCCAAATATTGACTCACTATGAGCTGGAAAATAATGATACAATGAACAACAATCAGCTAGTCAATTCTCAAGAAAACTATGAGCTAGCCATTTCCAATGCCCTGCCCAGCTATGAGATTATAAATGCTGAGGCACCGCTGAGCAATGAGGAACGTACCCCAGAAACACAGCCAAGTAAGCGGAGGAAAAAGAAGTCTGTAGTATGGGAACACTTCACAATAGAAGCAATCAATCCTGGATGCAGAAGAGCTCGCTGCAATCAATGTTCACAAACTTTTGCATATAGTACAGGTTCAAAAGTTGCAGGCACCAGCCACCTCAAACGCCACATTGCCAGGGGGACCTGCTCAACTCTTCTACATAATCAATCAAACCCATACACTCCACGATCTAGAGGAAGTGGGACTGTCAATGCTAGTGATCGACCAAAGCGACGTTATAGATCCCCTAACACTCCTTACATCATTTTTGATCAAGATCATTGCCGCAATGAGATTGCTAGGATGATCATTATGCATGATTACCCCCTTCACATGGTTGAGCACCCAGGATTTGTTGCATTTGTCCAAAATCTGCAGCCGCAGTTCAAAATGGTGACCTTCAACACTATCCATGGGGATTGTATTGCAACCTACCTGATGGAAAAGCAAAACCTTCTTAAGTATTTTGAGGGATTACCAGGACGTGTTTGTTTGACACTGGACATCTGGACATCAAACCAATCTCTAGGTTATGTATTTATTACAGGACATTTTGTTGATAATGATTGGAAGTTGCAGAGGAGAATTCTCAATGTGATGATGGAACCATACCCGGATTCTGACTCAGCACTTAGCCATGCTGTAGCTGCTTGCGTTTCTGATTGGAGTTTGGAGGGTAGGCTATTTTCTGTAACTTGTAATCAGGCATCAAACGAAGTTGCCCTTGAAAATCTCAGACCATTACTGTTTGTGAAGAATTCACATATCCTCAATGGTCGGTTGCTAGTTGGTAATTGCATTGCCCGTACTTTCAGCAGTGTTGCGAAGGATTTATTGGGATCGGAGCAAGACTTAATCAAAAAAATTCGGGATAGCGTAAAGTATGTGAAGACTTCAGATTCACACGAGGAAAAGTTCATGGAGCTCAAGCAGCAACTTCAGGTTCCTAGTGAAAGGAGCCTTTTTATTGATGACCAAATTCAATGGAATACAACATATCAAATGCTTGTGGCAGCTTCTGAGCTCAAGGAAGTGTTTTCTTGTTTAGACACTTCTGATCCTGATTACAAAGGAGCCCCATCTATGCAAGATTGGAAGCAGGTGGAGACCCTTTGTGCATACTTGAAGCCCCTTTTTGATGCAGCGAATGTTCTTACCTCAACAACACACCATCCCACTGCAATTACCTTCTTTCATGAAATTTGGAAATTGCAGTTAGATGTTGGCCGTGCAGTTATGAGTGAAGATCCTTTCATTAGCAACATTAATAAAATTATGCATGAAAAGATTGATAAGTACTGGAGAGAATGTAGTCTGGTTTTGGCACTTGCAGTAGTCATGGATCCTCGTTTCAAGATGAAGCTTGTTGAGTTCAGTTTCACAAAAACCTATGGTGATGATGCTCATGAGTATATCAAGATCGTTGAGGATGGAATTCATGAGCTGTTTAATGAGTATGTGGCTCTTCCCCTGCCACTAACTCCGGCTTATGCCGAAGAAGGTAGTGCCGGAAGCCAAGGAAGGATGGAGACATCCCCAGGAGGTACTCTACTGTCCGAAAATGGTCTTACAGATTTTGATGCCTACATCATAGAAACAACTAGCCAACAGATGAGGTCTGAGCTAGATCAATATCTTGAAGAATCACTGTTACCACGAGTTCCGGACTTTGATGTATTAGGCTGGTGGAAACTAAACAAAATAAAGTACCCTACTCTTTCCAAGATGGCCCGGGATATACTGTCTGTTCCAGTTTCTACTGTTCAACCCGACTCTGTATTTTATACAAAAAATAAAGAAATGGATCATTATCGGAGTTCCTTGCGGCCAGAGACAGTGGAGGCCCTTGTATGTGCAAAGGATTGGATGCAATATGGAGAAGCTGAAGGGTCGAATGCGCTTGTAAATATTGTATTCTAGATTTTAGGTGGCTATACCCTGTATAATAATGGTAGGTGGTTTCATTTTACCATTAATTCTTAATTCTCCTTAGGCTATATTATTTGTGGCATTATTATTAATTCTGATAATCAAACTTGAATACTAGTTTCCAGGGTACCTTCAGTTTTATATTGTAATTCTAGTACTGAGCCTTTGGTTGACGGCAAAAGTTCTAGTGTTTAATTATAATCCTAGCAATAATTTCTCACTTGATGATAGTACACTTTTTGTTAATAACATATCAGTGAAATGAGTATCATTCTGTTCTTGCTTTACTTGTTGTTTTTTGTTCATTATATTGACTAAAGTATTTTCCACTGTAGGATGTGATTTTCTGTTCACAGCAAACATCACCTGGATGTAACTATAGGAGTGCATTTGGTTTGGTTACCTTTTCTTCAAAAAAAGCAAATGATTCACATATTGTGAGATACAAGGTAGCATTCTCTATTTTAAGCTTTCTGGATGTAGAGATTTCTCTGAAGGGTAATGTCATTTTTATCAAAAGGAAAGCAAAAAAAGAAAAAAGGAGTGATTTATGTTGATATTTCTTGCTTGGTGTTTATTATGTGTAATTCCTTCTTATTTAACTGTTGAACTTCTATGCTGCTTTTATGTATGCAAACATGAAAGAAAAAAACTCTTAAGCTCTAGATAGTGAAGTATATTTCCGTGACTAGTTGTTGCATTAAAATATGAGAAAATAGGGTGATATCTCTATCATAGGTAATAGTGATTGACTCTTACATTTTTAATGTAATCCATATGAATAGTGGACTGTGTGTTGCAGCTTTACAGTGTCATTACACACATTAATCTCTTAAAATATTTTTTTGGTATACCTAAAAATTCTGTTGGGCCGAAGCTGAACACGAGCCGAGCCGGACGGTAGCAGAAGAGGTGGTTGTGCGTGTGAAGGGGTTTTGAGTATGTCAAACATCCTCTTGGGTCACAATCTCTTAAAATATTTGAGATAACACAGACTTACTCATATAAATTGACTACTGGAATTAATAACAGTGAATAAGATAATTATAGAAGAGCAGAAAAGTGAGTGTTAATTAGATAACAAAAAACCCACAACTTATTACTCCTTAATTAATATATCTCTATCTCACTTACTCTCTCCGGCAACCACACCATTACCGGTGGTTTGGTTCCTTCTCTTCACCGGACATCTTTATTCACATGATTCACCTTATCTTGGATTTTAATAATAAATTATAATTAGTAATATATAAACGTTATAAGTAGGAAGACATATATTCTTCTTTAAAAATATATTACTTTATTTATTTATAATATATGATTAAAGTATGACATTATTAATCAATTTTAAAATAAGTGAAAGTTTTTATAATAGTTTAAGATAAATAGTAAATTAATTTAAAATGTCAAATTCTTATTTTATGCCTTTATTTTTTACAAATCAAACGAACCCTTGAACAAGAATTGTTGAATGAAGTGATGATGATTATAATTATTGTTAGAAACATAAATAAACTACAATGTACATATTTAATGCTATACAATAAACTGAAATTATTTTTCCAGTATTGCAAGCACAAAATTTACCACTTGGAATTCTTTTACACACTAATTAAAAAATGGAACCAATCCATTTTAGACGCGTGCATAAGCTTATAAGATATACAGGCATGACTTTTAGATTAAAAATATATATATTCTTTACGTGTGGGGAACCATACTAAATGCTTCAATATAATGAGTTATACACATCCAAAGAAAATAAACTATTCAAAATGACAATAACTTTTTCCTACATGGCAAATTGAATCTTTAGGCATAACAATTTATGATGCTCACAATTCACAAGCATTGACATCAGAAACTTTACGAGAACATGTTAATATGGTATGGTAAGCTAATGCACAAGCTCAATAATGCTTACTGGTAATAACAAATGTGAATCAATTATCTTTAAATTCTCTACAAGGATAGTTAATAGCAATCTTATTAACAAATGTTATAAGGACATTGATTAAAGAATAGAAAAATTGAAGTGCAGCAATGGATATAATAGCTTTAAACTTTTAGGATATGTTTGCTAGTTGAGTTTTGTGAAAAAATAAAGTGAAATGAAAGGCTTCAAAATCATCATACAAGTGTATTTTATAGCTCATAAATCTTTCAATTTCTTTCATTCACCTCCAAAACTCAACTCTCAAACCAAGGTCTCGAGTTCGAGTCTTGTGGATGGAAAAAATATCCACTGAGTTAGCCCTACATACCTGTGGATGTTCCCAGCTTGGACAGATTGTCTTCGGTACAAGGATACTCGTAGGAAACAAAAAAACACTAGCAAAGAGAAGTAGCTGAATTAGTTTGTTCCCTTGTGCAGGAGGGTTTATTGTCCTTAAGTATTATTTTTTTATATATGACTAACTGTATCCCCTACCCAAGGGGTCCAAAGTCCAAACCCACTTCATAACTGATCAGCTAGTTATCTAGAACTCTTCTGCTTATCAAATTATACAAGTTTTTGCAGGCATTAGTGTAAAATGCTTTAGTTTTCCATTACAGATGTAGAATAGATACAATTTGGCAGAATCATGATCCTAGTTTTCCAAAGATACTCAAACTGTATTTGATAGATTGGTATGATAGTAATGAAATATGCAAACATTTTTCTCAAAAAATGAAGTTTTTTCCTTTAAAAATGCCAAAAGTCAATCATCTTTATGTAGAAGAAAATAGACAAACCCATATAGCTTGGGGGGAAAACCAAATTGTAGAACATAGATTTCTCACTTCTTTCATGTTAGTCCAATACTGGTTTAATTAGCTATGCAGTAACTCTATATCAGGATCCTCATCCCCTCCATTAGGTCTATTAATATGATCCTATAACCAAAAGAAAAATTAAAATGATATATGAAAGACTAAAACTGATCTATATAATTAGAAATAAAAGGAAAAACATCATTCATCTTCCAGAGCATGTCACTCCCCATTTCAAAGACTTAACAACAACAATCAAGTCTTAATCTCATTGGGTAGGGTAAACTACATAGAATAATGTTCTATCATATTTGGCGTGTCATATTTCAGAAAATTATAAGTTTAACTCGTTGACCTATTATAATTGGCACATATATAATGGCACACCTTATGGGAAAAGTGTTGTAATTCCACAGTAAAATGTCAAACAAGGTTTCCATTTGTTACCAATTCTAATTTATCATAGGCCACAACATTGATAGTTCATTCATTACCTACAGCCTTAAAGACTAAATTACAAAGATTAAAACCAAATCTCAAGACAGTTTTTTTTGGATGAACAAGGCATTCTGCTAATGATGCCTGCTAACAGTGCTACCTAAATACTTTTTCACTTTGCTAATGTTGTCTGCTACCTGTTTTAGGATCTCTATTTTTACACAAACGATTAATCTATGTGAATTTAATCAAACCCTTGCTCTGACTTCATCAAGTCAAGAACTGTTCAAGTTCTGAAAAAGCTCAGGAAGATGAGCATTGGTCAGCCTGGTCCTCTTGCTGATTTCACTCTTCTTCTTCTTAGTCTTCGGCTTGGGAGAAGCACCTTGAATTTGCGCTGCACTTCTTCTCTTTGCAGTGTTGGTGGCGGGCTTCATTCCATTCTTCTGAAGGTCTTTTTCTATATCAATCATATCGCGAGGCAACTCGATACTCCGAAAAAGCTGTTTTAGGTCATCATCCACCTTAATGGGCACTTTGGGGTCATTAGGGTATGCAATGTCTTCCTGTGAATCAAAGTTGGACAGCAGCCAAATCTGCCCTGCGGCTTTCCAAGCCTAGAAGAAACCAATAACATTGTAAGGTCTAACTTCATGATAAATAAAACAATTATCGATATGATTTTGACCCTTCAACACTTCAACAAAAACACCAACTATCACCGTGGCAATATTATAAATCTTTTACATAAACCTTTTCAAATTGTTCAATTCTTACTTACAGATTTGGATAAAAAATACTGAAAATTCACTCTTCTAGTAACATCTCAATATCATGTAAACAGTAATTCTCAATAAGAAAAGAAGCAAAGAGCATGGCGTTTCAAGGAAAGGAAAGAGAAAACAAAAGCAGGGAAGTGAAGGAAAGAGGCAAACTTCGATGGCTTTGTTCTACAAGGTGGGATGCTCCTCCGGATTGAAGTATTGAACTCCTTAAGCAATAACATTAGAAAGCCAGCTTTTGGCTTTCTGCTTATGTTAACACCGAGCTCCAAATCCAACACATAAGAAATTAGCAAGAGAGGTTGAACAACCAAATTCACAATAGCACCTTAACAGAAGATTTTATATTGACTAATTACAAATTTTCCATTTCCTCAGTACTAGCCTTAACTATATATAGCAAAGATGGCAAGGATTAATTTTTTTATAAAATCCATTAATGTGCAGTGTTACTTTTTTTCCCATAACACTTTATCTTCTTTCAAAGGTATCGTGTGTTTGCATTCATGTTTCTCCCGAAATTCATTTATGACAGAGGTGTCAAACCTGTGAGAATTATCAATGAACAAAACTACCAATGGTTTTGAAAAATCAATGTCAAGAAATGTTCGACAAATAACAAGAAACTATTAAAAGTCATTACCTGAAGGTCCTCCATCACAGTTGGGTAAGAATCTTTTAGGTCAATAACAGCAATACCCTCTGGAAACTTGCGTATCAGCTGAAGAAGCTGATTTTTGTCCTTAAGGTTATGCTTTGACTATAGTCCAAAAAAACAATTAACAGAAGTTATTATTTTCCAAAAAATAACATTTGAATATATAAAGGTTTAGATATATGCAAGTAAAAGTTACCTTGTAAGAGAATCGTTGCCCATCATACTTCACTTTTGGATTTTTCCTCAGACTGTCAAAAACATCTTTGTTAGCCTTCATGTCAACATAGCATGCTTCATTTATTTGCTCTGGTGTAAAAGCATGTCGGGTCTGTAAGCAAACACAAGCACCAAATCAATATGGTTTAACTCGGGCTGAAGAGATCGGTTATAGGCTGAAAGCAGTGTATCAACCATCATTTCCATATTCACCAGGCACGAAATAACTTAACGAGTAGGTTGTTATGGAAAACTTTCCGAATTAGTGTTCTACGAACCAAGATTACGGAATTTAGCATTAATAATTCAATCACTAGAGAAGTGTGTGCTAAGTACAATTTCATGTAATATTTATAAGTTGTCATTCACTTTCTGCATCCAATGAACCTGAAACACAGTCTGTCACTAATGGATTTGGCTCCTCTAAATTGAGGGTTTATACTTATAACCATAAACCCTTGATTTAGAGGGGGAAAAGTGAAGATTTCTACGTATAACTAAACGAGTGAAAATAAAGGTAGCTTTTAAGAACTTTCATAGTTTGTTATACATGTGCTGCATGTGTTTGATTGTACTTCATTATTTGTAAAACTAAAATCGACATTCAGGCAACACTCACAACCATATTTGAAAATTAAAAACGGACTTCGCCCACATTTGGCGTAGAAAAACAAACAAAAAAACATAATAGCATCGAACAAAACAACATCCTTTTCAGTTTTCATTACTGTCCCATTTCGGGTGTTCAAAGAAAGTTTTCCTAATTTACTTCCTCATGAATAGCCTCTCCACAACGGTAAAGTTGCTACCTTTTGACGCGAAGGTCTATAGTTCAAATCCTGAAGAACAAAAAACAGTCTCTCCACTCGCAACGGGGACATGGCTACATTCGCACATACCTTTACCCTCATGCACTGGGCTAGACCAACCTTTACATCACTCACTAAAGAAAACCCTTCACAATATATGAGTCAAATCCTGCCATTACTCGTATCCGGGATATCTGAATTATCCTAACTCATATACCAACCCTCGGCCTCGGCGCAACAGTAAGCTTGTTACTTAGACTACTAGTGTTCAAATCTCGTAAACAGTCTCTCTGCTCGCAAAGTTAACGTGTGTAACTCATTCTTTATCAAACAAATGGATAAATTAGAAGAATACCTCGAATAAGAGATCGATAACACGCTTCATCTGAGCACCAACCGGAGCTTTGCGAATGCTGTTAATATGCTGAAGCCGCTCCGTATCGTTGGAGAATTTAACAGCAACACCAGAAGGAAGAGGAGGAACTGAATTTCTTCCATTTGCAATGCTTGAAAGTGTTGAATGACACTTTTCTTGTTGCTTCTTGAATCTCTCTAAACTCTCTTGCAATGACATCTCTGATAGTGATACACACAAATCAAATCAACAAGAAGAACACAATTAGTTGATTAATTAGGAAAAAATAAACCTAGAAAGGAGTTAGTAACAGTGTGAAGTTGCAAAAAAAGATGGAAGAGAAAGATGAAGAACCACCGTGAGTGGACGGAGGAGGAACGGGGCTTCGGTGCACACCACCGTGACTGTGTTCAATTGGGTTTGGTAGCTATAGCTAACATAGCATTATGACAAGGTCTTTCTTCTTAAAAAATAGTTATCAAACATAAAACAGTTTGAAAATTATAAGATAAAACAAAAAGGAGGACAAAGACTTATCCAATATTTCATACGTGGACATAAGTTTATGTATGGTTTTTTTGTACTATCAATTATAACAAAATTTTAACTGCATTTAAACTATTAATGTATAACATTACTATATCCTCGTACTAATCCTCCTACCCACAAAAAAGTAACATATGTTACTTGTAATCCAATTGTTAATAATTAAAGTATTTTATTGTGATACATATCATCTTCTTATGGGTAGGAGGATATAGTAGAAGGATATATCATTTTTCTTTAATGTATTGTCAAAAGTTTATTGATTGTCTTACATATATGTCTTTACACAAGTTTTTCTCAACCAAAACTCAAGCCAAGCACGAGAGAGGGGGATATCATGTATTATGTATTACTGCATATTTGAATTGTGATTGATCATAAAAATACCATGTAATTAAAATTTTAATTTAAATACATTTTTCAATTAATCAGAACTTATGACATATGGAATTACGTGAAACTGAAGATATGTTCACAAACACGAGATTAAATTGGAAGAGGTTTTCTATTATGTGGTTTAATTGGTTAAGATGTTCAGTACTGGATGTATTTATACTTCTATATTATATATAAAAATAAAAACATGGTATAACTACTTGTATAGTTTAATTTCCAATTTATTATATGAGTTTAAAATTTATGTACGGACAGTGTAAAGTTTTTTACACTGTCAATACATCATTTATCATTTATTTGTAATATTTTTGTTTAAAAGTTAATGATAATTAACATATAAATGGTGAAAATTTATTGACAGTGTAAAAAACACTTATTACATATTAAATCCTTATTATATTTATCATAAGTGTATAATTATGTATAATAGTGATATATTTTCAATTTTTTGTTGGAATAAAGCAAAACTTTACAATAGTGTTGCATTTTTAAAAAATTCAAAATGGTAAGACAGGACTATCTAGTCTGTTTATGATAGCATTGGATAAAGGGTGAACATCGATTGTCCCATAAAATTATACTCACTCAATATATCACTATCTATGATTGGTCATAAAAATAATTAATTATTAAAATTTTAATTTAAGTATATTTTTCAATCAATCGCAATTAGTGACATATGTAGTGATACTTTGTTGATATGGTGCCTTGGATAAAAGTCTCTGGCAATTCAAGTTTTGACTAAGTGAAAAACTCATTCCAATCTAAAAGCTGTTTCACATTTTTGTATTTTTTTAGCTTAAAGCTCAGTTTTTCTATGTTAAATTCTATAAAAATATTAAAAGTAAAATAAATTTCGAATAGAAATTCAATATTATAAACTTTATTAATGAATTTACTAAATCATTCATCAATAAAATATAAATAAATAATATTTTTCAACAATTGTACACCGTTTTTCTAAATTTAATTCCATAAAGTTGTTATAGTATCTAGTTTTTGAAGACTTGAGAATGATATCATAATCACAAATAGACCTTATTTTCATATAATTGTAGTATAAGTGTAGCAATTATAATTTACTACAATCAAAATTTAAAATATCATATATAGGATAGTAGTTTAAAGTTTCGCTAGATCAATAGAACGATAAAAAAGTCAAGGGTTGTGAATTATAATTGTTTGAATGAGTAGTCATACATTCCAAAAGAGATTAATTCCTTACCAAAAAGTTAGGAAATACATTCGGTAGTACCAAAAAAACTAATGGGAGGATGTGATAAAATATTTATGGAATATTGCAAACAAGTCGATTGACTATTGTTAATTTGTTATTTTGACGAGAATAATTTTTTTGTAAGAATTATATTGAAGACTTCAACCAGGACCAAAAGTTTATTGCTCTACAACCAACACCACCAGCCACTATCATGAACCACATTTACTAGTCTACAAGTTTTACTTTGTTTGAAAAATATATTTAAGTTAAAAATTTAATATTAGATTAATTTTCTAAACAATCAGAAAAAACGACTCATGAGTGACATATTTTTTGGGATAGAATGTGTTATTCAACCACTAATAGAGTGAGTTGATACTAATTTAAAATAAAAATGAATTATTTTAATGTGGAGAAAATTGTTCTCTTCATAAACAATATATAGTTATTCACAAAAATGAATAATTTAAAAATAAATTATGTATGATCATTTCAACAGACATCTGCACAAACTAGGTAGAAAAAATTCAACCCTTATATGCTGTGCTTGAAATAACTTCTCATATGCTTAATAATAATTGCAATTATCTACATCTTTTTTTATTAAATCAAATGAATTAATTAATTTAATTTATTTATAAAATGGACCATATGGAGTATTATTTGCATTTTAGATGGTTTTTGTATGTTTCATTCTCTTATTAATCTATATTAACAAGTAATTTACCCCGAATAGAAATGTGATAAATTCAAACTTCCATGCCACTAAAAAATTTCTCTCTATTTTTTTTGTATATTTGTGGACACTTTCTCATTTTATGTAGAGTTAGCCTCATATCTGTTGATGTTCTGAGCTCAGATATAATTGTTGAATTGTTTGTGTGATGATATTTGTGGGAAACAAAAAAAAAGTATTTATGAGTAAGAAACCAATTATTTTTTGATGTGTATGGTTGTCCTTTCTAATAAGTTTAGGGTAAAAATTATATTAATTAATAAAAGAAGTAACATGATAGTTGTAAAGAAAAGGTCATCATATAGTGATGAATTACAATTATCATTTGTAGCAATAGAAAACTATTTTTGACTTTTTTCAATTATAGAAGATAAACTTTACTGTATCATTACTAGCGTTTTAAACAATATATTTTCAATATTATATGTTAAATTTATATTTAGCTTCCACAAAAGTTAATTAAGTAATATCAAAAAATAAAAATGGATGTTAATAAAGATTTAATTTTAGAAAAATAATAAGATGTAAGTTAAAATATAAAATATTAAAAAGGTAAAATATGATAAAGCTAATTTACGACAGGGAAGTATGAACTCTATTTATTAATATTATATAAGAATAGAAGTATAGAATGGATAGAAAAGTAGGCACAAATTTGGAACTCTATTTATCAATAAAGAAATCCAAAGAGAGTGTATGAAACTTATGGTGAGAGTGTTTTTCTTATGGCGTGTTTATCACCTTATGGATTACTTTATTCTAATCCACCTTTATTTTTATTAACCACACACCTGAAATCTGTTCCTCTACAAATAGGGATCATAACCTATAAAAGTAACCGAAGTGGTTACTGCTTAAGTTGCAATAATTCTGATTCAGTCCCTTCATCAAATCAGAAATTGCCTTAAAGTATCTACACTTATAATATTTTATGACATATATGCCCTTAGCCACCAAATTAATTACTGAAGATCATTTTATATTTTGGCTAATTAAATAATGGTCATAACACAATTATAGAATTATAGTTGTGACCCACAAATTGTTAGAAATTCTAACAATCTCCCACTGGTCACATATATGATTCACCATACGTATTATCCTTATTGCGCACTTAAATATTGCCATTATGATTCAGGCATACCCAAATTATCTCATCCATTAGTCATGTCTCCATATCGAATCACAGTGAATTTTGTCATATCAATCATGACTAATTCAACAATGATCACCAATATTGACACAACTAAATGACATAGATTAAATCATGAAATGTGTAACATGAAAATCACATGAATATGATTGGTACATGCCAATTTTCAACTGGTCCTACTTAACTTTAGTGAGATCCTTAATAATAACATAAAACCTTATCGTACAAAGTATAAAGACAGAATACCAAACTGAATGTTTAATCAACCGAAGTTTGAATACAAAGTATTCATACATAATACTGAAATTACATAGAACATAATGAAGATGTACACATTCTAACTCTCACTATCCTCACATTGCAGAACACCCATGTGAGCAGTATGCTCATGAAAGACCTTGGGTGTGATAGCTTTTGTAAGAGGATCTGCAATCATGGAGTTAGTGCCTAAATGTTCTATGGAAAATTGTCCACTTTGTACTTTCTCCTTAACAACCAGGAACTTAATGTCGATGTTTTTCGACTTTGCTGAGCTCCTATTGTTGTTGGAGAATAACACGGCTGATCTATTGTCATAATATAACTTTAGTGGTCTTTCAATTCTTTCCACAATTTGCTGCCCAGTGACAAAATTTCTCAGCCATGATGACTGATGTGATGACTGATGTGATGCCTTATTGGTCTGATCTCCTATATGTGAGCATATAATCTTTTGATCCCTTTAAGTACCTCATGACCCTTTTGGCTGCTTTCCAATGATCCATTCCTGGATTACTTATATATCTACTTATCTGCCTAAAATCCCAACTATGAATGTTATATCCGAACGCGTACATACTTTAGCATACATGAGACTCCCTATAGCTGATGCGTAAGGGATCTTTTGCATTTTCTGAATTTACAGATTTCCTTTAGGGCACTAATTGAGACTAAATTTGTCTCCCTTAGCAATTGGAGTATCCATTTCTTTACAGTCCTGCATGTCATATCTTTTAAGTACCTTTTCTATATTGCTCTTTTGTGATAATCCAAGAATACCCCGAGATCTGTCTCGGTGTATTTGAATTCCTAATACAAACGAAGCTTCACCAAGATCCTTCATTTCAAAATTACTAGATAGAAATATCTTAGTTTCTAACAAGGTACCCACATCATTAGTGGCAAGGAGTATGTCATCCACATACAAGAGCAAGAAAATATA
>NC_032026.1:2346051-2346839 GCF_001865875.1 Lupinus angustifolius
ATAAATATTTTCATTAATGTTTCCATTTAGAAAAGTTGTTTTGACATCCATCTGATGAAGCTCCAAATCATAATGTGCTACAAGAGCCATAATTGTCCTGAGAGAGTCTTTCGATGAAACTGGAGAGAAAGTCTCTTTATGTTCAATCCCTTCCTTCTGAGTAAAACCCTTAGCTACAAGACGCGTCTTATACCTCTCTACATTACCATTAGAATCCCGCTTGGTTTTAAAAATCAGTTTGCAACCAATGGGTTTCTTACCTTCTGGTAATGGGACAAGTTCCCAAACTTTATTGTCTTGCATGGATTTATACTCCTCTTTCATTGCTTCAATCCACTTTTCCGCATTGGAACTTTGGATGGCTTCACGAACGTTTAATGGATCATTATCCATTAAGCCATCACCCTCATGTTCCAGGAGAAAACAAATGTAGTCATTTGTAGTTGCATTTCTCCTTTCTCTAGTGGATCTACGCAAAGATATTGGCTCTTCCAACTCTTGTCAATGTTCTTGAGGGTTTTGAGTTTATCCTTCATAAATTACCAACTCATCTTGAGTAGGGAAAGCATCATCAGCTATGTCTTGAAGAGGTTCCAAATTTGCTTCATCAAAAGCAACCATATGAATTGCATTTGGAATAGATACATATTCTTCCTCTAAGACAAAGTTTATAACCTTATCTTCCCCTTCAAACTCAATATCCTCAAAGAACGTGGTTGTACCCATCTTAAATATGGATTTTAAATTTGGGTCATAAAATTTATCGCCCCTTGATTTCTCAGAGTAAC
>NC_032026.1:2346939-2348029 GCF_001865875.1 Lupinus angustifolius
ACCATTCCAAGAAGCCGTAGGGAATGGCCCACAGATATCCGTATGTATCAATTCTAAGACGTCTGAAGCTCTATATGCACCATATTTCGATTGTTTGGTCTGTTTTCCTTTTATGCATTTAACGCAAACACTAAGGTTTGTGAAGTCAATGGAATCCGAAATTTCATTTGACACAAGACGCTCAATTCTCTTTTGAGAAATGTGACCTAGGCGCTTGTGCCATAATGCACCTGAATTATTAATTTCAATTTTACGCTTAGTACCACGTGATTCCACATTTAAGGTTTCGTTATAATCAACTATAGTATTCAGCATATAAAGATTATCATTCAGCATAAGTGAACCAGTTCCAATAACATTTGAATTTAAAGACAATTGAACCGAATTGTTTTCATATGAACAACAATATCCAAATTTGTCCAAATAAGAAACATAAATTAAATTCCATCTAAATGATGGTACAAGAAAAGTGTCTTTCAATCCAAATGAAAATCAGTATATAATAACAATCTAAAATGCCATATAGCTTCCACTTCTATTGACTTTCCATCGCCAACGTAGATGTATCTTTCAACATAATTAGGCTTTCGGTAGCTCAAGCAACCCTGCATTGAAACACTGATGTTAGAAGTTGAACCGGAGTCTAACCACTAGGTGTTTCCAGGTACTGAAGTTAAATTGACCTAAGAACAGACCAAAGTAAGAAATGTACCTTTCTTATCACGCCAGACGTGATACTTTACACATTTCTTCTTTTGATGTCCAATTCCTTTGCAAAGGTAACAGACATCAGTCTGCTTCTACTTCTTTTGCACTGGACCCTTAGCAGCTTCATTCTTGGGCTCTGAAGTGATTTTCCTTTTGCCCTTGTCTTTAGATGTACTAACATAATGGGCACTTTCAGTCCTTTCTCGTTCAGTCTTTCCTCTTCTTGCACACAAAATGAAATGAGCTCATTTAGAGTCAATTTCTCCATTTGATAGTTATAAGAAATCTTAAACTGACTGAATTGTGCATGAAGGGAAAGTAAGACCAAATGTATGAGTAAGTCTTCCGACATCTCAAGCTTAAGGGCCTTAAGTTTTGAAGC
>NC_032026.1:2348129-2385494 GCF_001865875.1 Lupinus angustifolius
CCACTTCTCATAATCCTTCATCTCTTCAGAGGTACTGAATTCCGAAGGAGAAGGGGGTTGCTCTACCCTTAATGCATAGTCTAGATCCATGCAGCCAAGAACAATTTCCATGTTCTCTTTCCAGTCCTTAAAATTTTCTCCATTAAGGACCGGAACCGAATTTAAATTTGCAGATATAGAAGCAATTGATGTAGCTGAATCAGACAAAAGACAAAATATTAAAATATGCTCACAACTTAAAATTATCAATGTGCTTAAATAATGGTATGTCCAATTCAAGATACCTAGTGCACCATTAATATCAAGTCTTTGGATAGTAATATTAACTGCAAATGGTACTCTTGTTGTAATGATCAAACATTTATAATAAGACATGTCAACTGATGAATCCCTCTTTGGATTGATTCACCAGTCACATGTATACAAAATTTAGAATTATAACACGTTTATCATCACAGGTGTGTATGATCTTCGGTCAAATATCAACTTTCCTTTGGTCCAATCAATACTCGCATGAATAATCATACACACTTACATCCAATATTCCTCATGAGTTATATCCATGAAAGGGATCACTTTGGCGACATTTCACTTCAATTGGCTCACTTGAAATAACAAACAACTTAATGGATAACCAAATAACAATTAAAGTCAATGCACAAAGATACCAAAGCCCCATAAATCTTATTGTACTCTCGCTTGAGCGAGGTACTCTTGCCTGTGCGAGGTACTCTCGCTTGGGCTCAATAGAAGGCAAAACTTCTGTTCAGTTCTCGCATGGGCGAGGAACCTTTGCTTGGGCGAGGTACTCTCGCTTGAGCGCAATAGAAGCCAATGCTTTTGTTTAGCTCCCGCTTGGGCGAGGCGCTCTCGCTTGAGCACAATAGAAGCCAATGCTTTTGTTTAGCTCTTTCTTAGGTGAGGCGCTCTCGCTTGAGCGCAATAGAAGCCAATGCTTCTATTTAGCACTCGCTTGGGCGAGGCACTCTCACTTGGGTGAGCATTGTCTCGCTTGAGCAAGAGCTTCATGACAGAACACGAACATTGCGTTTTCTGCATTGTTCTTCTCCGAAAAATCACCCCAAAAATTCAAGAAAAAACACCAGAAAAGACATTGATTCATTTCGAACCTATATATACATATTTGAAAAGCATGAATTTGTATCCTAATAAATTCAATTGCACAAATAAATCATCAAAACTTAAATTAATCCAAATTTGGGGAAGAACAACAAAAAACTTAATTTCACACATGAATCAAATTAGGGTGGCTCTGATACCACTTGAAGGAGATTTTCCAACTATAATCCTTATATTGAATGCGGAAACCCTAATGATCATGACTTTGTTCCTATAACACAATGTTTATGCCCATACATAAACCCAAATGGAACAACCATGATCCAGACCGAAGAAACCCATTTGATTTCATGGCGAAGAAGAAGAACATATCTTGATTAACCATTTGGAATCTCGAAGGTATGTGAGTGTGATGATCTTCCAAATGTTAGAGCCTGATGGTTTTCCTTCTGCTTCTCTAAAAGGGAATGAGAAATCCAAAGAGACTGAATGAACCTTATGGTGAGAGTGTTTTCCTTATGGTGTGTTTATTACCTTATGGATTACATTATTCTAATTCACCTTTATTTTCCTTAACCACACACCTGAAACATGTTGCTCTACAAATGGGGACCATAACCCATAAAAGTAACCGAAGCGATTACTTCTTAAGTTGCAATAATTCTGATTCAGTCCCTTCATCAAATCAGAAATTGCCTTAAGGTATCTACACTTATAATATTTCATGACACATATGCCCTTAGCCACCAAATTAATTACTGAAGATCATTTTATATTTTGGCTAATTAAATAATGGTCATAACATAATTACAGAATTATATTTGTGACCCACAAATTGTCAGAAATTCTAACAATATTATCTTATTATTAATGAAATGAGTTTGTGATATTAGAATAATGTATATCTCTATTTTTGCACACCTATAAACTAAAGAGTTATTTATATCATTTAAAAATTATTTTCATAAAATTTTATTGTCATGTTATAGAAAAATTTGAAATATTCAAATTGAAAAGTCAAACAAGAACTTATTAAGGCATATTTTTACTCAATTGTTGATGCATTAATATAATCTAATTTTAATAAATAATAAATTACAATAAACCAAAAGTAATTTTTCAATCTAGATAATTGAGAAACAATTATTAACTATTAGTGGCTGAAGTTAATATTATATTTTAATTGAAAAATTATTTAACCACATTAAATATTAATTGATGAAATATAATATAAATATAATGTAAAGTTAGATCATAAGAAATAAATTACAATCAACCAAAAAATAATTTTTCAATCTCGAAGTAAAATTGTCCTTTCTCACAATTTTTTCATTATTAATATTCAACATAAATAATGTTGATTATGCCATTCAATTTTATGGATTGACTTGTGGGAATGCACATGTATAATGGTGGTTATAACAAAAACAAACCAGTTTGTATTATTGAAAAAAAATAAAAAAAATAGCAAGGTAATGAATATAAGAAATGAAAATTTCTCAAGTAAAGTCAATGTCACCAAATTCATCCTTATTATTTATATCTATAAATTCTCAATGTAAAGATTTTTTGATGATCAATATATTATCTATCACTAATAAGATGTTGGTATAGTAATGTAAGACTCTACTAAATTTTTAAGATGACCAAAAGGTCAAGGATTCAGTTCTTATGAGTGACACTTGGGAGGGACACTCATACACCACAAGAGAGATTAGTTTCTTATCAAAATGTGATAATACTTCGGGTAAGACCAAAAAAATATCATCCATTATTTATCTTTTATTTATATATAAAAGTCAATGATGATTAAGTATGAACAATGAATTATATAGTAACAATATAAGATTTTACATTGTCAGTACATATATTTTTTATTTCTCAATGAAAAATAGAGTAAATATACATTTCAGTCCCTCATGTTTTTTGATCTTATCAATTTGGTCCCTCAAAAATTGAAAAACTAAAAATGGTCACATATTTTTTTAAAGGCCGGTGAAATAACTTGACCCTAAAAAAGATTAATTTATCCACATTTGAAATTTTTTGGGACCATTTTTTATTTTTCAATTTTTAAGGGACCAAAGTGGTAAGGTCAAAAAACATAACAGACTGAAGTGAATATTTAATCTAAAAAAAATATACTTCGAAACAAAAATTGTATTAAGATAGTGGAAGCATGTATGATAAACTGTATTCAGACTTCTGAAATATATGTTTTATGTTATAAGTCCAAATAATGCACACTAACTACTCATCTATAATACACCTAAGGATAATTACCATGTAAATTAGTATAACTTGGTAATTACAATAACAAATTAAATACTTCCCAAGAATCCACTTTCTTATTTTTATTATAAGGATATATATATGACTGAATTAGGTCAGACTCTATTGTGCCTTATTAAACTTTATTTTGGTCCCTAAAGTCTATAATAGCAACTAACAAGTAAGTGTTCTATTGTGTAACTCTTAACAAGTGTCAACCATTTCCATCTCCTTTCAATATTCCATTTCCATTAATACAAACACGTATGTGAGTAACATTTTTTTGGGTACATGTGAGTAACATTTTATAACACTCTTCTATTTTATAATACTCTTCTATTATCAGCCACTAATTCCTCCAAATGCACTCCCTTATTATTAAAAACTACACCATTTATGTAATAAATTGAAAGGGACCAGATTTCAACCATCCATCATATTATTTTTTTGAATTGTCCGGAAATGTAACTAAATATTTTTTTGGGTATAATTGAAGGTATATGATACTTATGTGTAATAAACTAATTTTTTTCTCCAAGATGTATGACTATCCTTCTAACAACTATCCCTCATAACAAATAAAACTATAATCTAATATGATATTTTAGAATCCAGTATTATCTTATACTACTATATTAACAATAACCAAGTAACCATGCTTTATTAAGAATGGGAAAGGTATTCCCAACTTTTGATGATAATGTGTATGTAGCTATAAGCATTAGGAAGATTCCATGTCATGGGGATATAGGAAAATCCAATATTGAACACTATTTTCAGACCTTAAACCATTTTGTAATATGATAAGATAAAAAAAAGAGTTTAAAATCCACCATCAATTTATACTATTTTTGTTTGTTTGACAATTAATGATGATTAATAAATCAATGACAAATAATTTGTTTAAAATATAAAAAACACTTATACTATCAATATATACATATTAAATCCTAACAAAAATTAAACAAGAGAAAAAATATATATCACTACATAGATATTATATTATGCTCTAGCAACAATTGTCACATTATGCATCAAAAATATAAAACCATTTCAACTCTCTCTTTTTCCTTTTTCTTTCTATCTCTCATGAATTTCAACTCCCATAGTTGGAAAAGACTAGATCTTGAAATTCACACACCTTCATCTTTATAATCCCTAAATCCAAGTTACATCTTTTGATGGTTGAACTTCAAATAAGGCAACTATACCTTATCATCTACCATCGGATTTAGGGTTTCTATCTTTGGATTTCAATACTATTACTTCGATTTTCTTCTTTTACACTCACTTTTTATCATTTCATATTAATCCTTGTAAGTTGTAACTGTTCATCATGGTGATTATTATTATTAGTATTATAATATTATTTACTTTTATTGTTCAATTTTGGTCATGGCTGTTAGTAATTTGCTTGGAAATGAAATATGTAGTTGATTTAGTTTTATGGAAAGTGTTGGTTTATGATTTCATATCAGTAATTGTAATATTTCATTATGGCAAAAGGTTTGGGCGGAACGATTACAAAAGATTTAGAGATCGATGTTTTGTTAATAAACATATTTTATGATTGATAGAGCAAGCTTCATTCTATCTATGTTGCCGAGCCCATCTAGTGAGATTAAGGCTCCGTTGTTGTTGTTGAATTGTAATCTATCAATAGCATGAAGATGAGTAAAAAAATTGGGATGTATCATTTGCATGTACTGTGTCTAGATTCACTTCTCTGAGTTTATCAACCAAAGGCTACAGACTATGGTAGTTCATGACTTTTAATATTTGTTCTTTTAATTAATCTTCAATTTGTTGGGGAATTTCTGTCTCACCAAGTTAAATTGTTGGGGGAAGTGGCTAGGTTGTTTTGGTGTTTGTATGGTAAATTTGTTAACAAGTCTCTCATGACTGAATCAAATTCATAAAATTGTGTTCATATGTATATTCCAATCTTCACTTCTTATGTCCTTTTAATGACCCATGAATGATGATGAGTGTTTTTCTTGTTTCAGGTTGTGCATTGTTTTTCAGCAGAGAGAAATAATTTCCGAATAATTGAAACAAGGGAGAAGCTTGGAGCTTTGATTGTTGTCACAAAATTTCACTGTAGTGGTAGCTTTCTCTTACAACATACAAGCAGCGCGGAAAATGGAAAAAAGTGACATTGACAAATCCGAAGACACCAATACACCAATCAAAAGTAACATGCAATGCAATTCTAAACAACAGGTGAGCATAAATTTTTAAATAGGATTTTTGCTTGGGGATTTTCCTTACTTATCTAAGCTTTCATCACTAATTGCATGACGGATGTGTGACAATTTCAGATTGTAGAGAAACCAAATGAGCATCCTGAATGGTTGCCTGATGGGTGGGATGTGAATATCAGAACCCGAAAAAGTGGTCAACTGATGGGATCTGCATATAAGGTTGTGCATAGATTCTCTTAATTGATTGGATACAATTGTTATAAATATAAACCATTGGCAACTTTGGTTCAGATAACCTTCTTCCTTTCTATTTTTTCTGTAGTATGTTTTTGTTAATCCTGAAATTCCACCTTGCTGTTAGTCAGGGGGTAAACTTGAATCTGATATGTCAATAACTTGATATTTGATGAATATTGGGTACAATGTTTATATACAGGCCAAGACTAATCAATGCCCAACCTTAAGGGATTAGAGTCAGCTATCTAAGGAAACTAGTAAACATAAAGATAAAGAAACAACTAAATAATATCTCAACAGTAACCATTGCTGCTAATGTATGTGACATTATAAGTCTATAATTTGCATAGTTCTCAGGTTTGTGGCCTTGAATCATGAATAAGTCTTATTTGCAATCATCTGTAGCAGAAACTTTAACTTTGTAAACTGGAATCTGTTTCTTAAGTAACATTCAACATATGGTACATGCAACTGTAGTGTTCTCCGAAAATATGTCTGTCCAGTGAATGTTGTCCTAAATTGCATGCTGTATTTGGGGCATATCTTTTGATCCCATATTCAAATTACTTGCAATGGCTTGATTCATTGGTAAAATCTGCATTGCATGGCAATTCATTGTCTCTTGCTCTATTGTTGAAATATGAATTATCAGGCATTATTCCAAATAGTGTTACAATTTGTTTTGTACGTATTCTGTTCTCTTTTAATAATTGTTTAACAGGGTAAAGTAAAAAATTACTTGTAGTATTTGGATTGTATTTGTTGCTCTTAGTAATGCAACTCATGACACACAATAAATGTGCTACTTTGTTGCGCAGTGTTACACTGATCCATTGAAGAGATACAAATTCTACTCCAAACCAGAGGTGTTGCGATATCTTGAAAATATAAAGGATAACAACTGCACCATCGAGAAGGGGAAGAAATGCACGAATACACATTCTCCAAGAAATGTTTGTATCTCGAGTTATCTAAGTTTTTTCTTTTTCTTTTTTGTTTGTTATTTATGAACTTCATCATTTTGTCAGATTCCTTTCATTTTCTTATCATCATTCCTTAAACTGTCTCATGACATGCTCAACTGGTAATTTTCATAATTAGAGCTGTTTGTGATATACAAAATCAAAATCGCACTAGAATTTAATGGTAGGAGTTTTGTTTACTCTATTTGTTGAGCATAGTGGACCATGGCAAGCATGAAAACTAATCTGAAAATACAACCATAATGATGAAAAGTTATATAATAAACCATGATAGATGTACCACCCATTAACGAGTAACGAAAGAACCAATCTTTTAAATGGGGAAATGATTTCATCAGCCAACATCCTGTGTGCCATCGTTTTATTGTAATAGGTTTGATGAGCTTCTATTTAGTCCATTGAATATAATCAGATTTATGAGTTATCTTTCTTGAAACCAATATTTAATTTTCATAGTTTTGGTTTGGTTTAGATTGTGGTGAAGGAGAAGGGGAAAGAGAAGGAGAAGGGGAAAGATAAGGAGAAGGGGAAAGAGAAGGAGAAGGGGAAGGAGAAGGAGGCAGATAATAGCTGCACTTCCAAGAAGGAGATGGAATGCACTAACATACATAGCCCAAACAATGTTTGTAACTTTATTTCTCCAATTTGCTTTTATTTCTTGTTTATTTCTAATGAACTTCATCATTTTGACAATTTTTTCTGTATCATCATCCCTCAATTTCCTCGTGACATGCCTCATTGATAATTTCATAATTAGAAATGTTTATAACATACTGATGTGTGGGGCATCATTGGGAACAAAGTAATCAAATGAAAAAGCAAAAGTAAAAAAAAGATCAAATACAAAACACAAGATGATTACACAACAATTCACGAGCTAGACCTATCAGCCACACCAATTGTGGTTCGACACATCATTGACAAATTTATGAATCTGGTTTATGAGTTCTGGGGCTTCTGTATTTGGTCAGAGTGCTAACCTGTATATACATACATACATACATACATATATATATATACATATATATATATGTGTATATATATATATATATAATGATGTATTGGTATTTGCTCAACGCTCTTGGGAACATTGACACAATTGGCTGAACCTTGTTAGCAAATTCGCTTGTGTTCTTATTTATCCTATATCCTTCATTCTGTATTAGATTGCTTTTTCCCAACACTTCATAACGATTGGGCTGCTGCACAACAATTGGTATTGGAGCCATTGGTATAAGATGACTCTTAATCCAAATGCCAAATTCTAGGGGGAGATTTCGGTGGAACTGGTTACTCCAGAATGTGGCAAAGAATGATTAATGATATGTTGACTCAACAAGGTCTAACAAAAGCACTACACGATGATAAATTTGGACTTCAGAAGGAGTTGAAAAGGGAAGGTTACATAATAGATGCAAGGGCATGTGAAGCATCAAACTCTGAGACTTGTGATGACAATGCCTCTCACTGTTAGAGAGGGTTATCGTCTCTGAGATGAGAAGTGGTGTGCCCTCATGACATTTCCACGATGTCATTGAAAAGGACATGTTATTGCTAATGGATCCATAATAACATAAGAGCACTAGAAGTGTGTTTGACACATGCATTGGTATAAATGCATGGTGTGTAACACGGGTGCTGACTGAACACGTGTAGGGTGTGATACGGACATTGACATATATGTTGGGTGTGATATAGGCATTGGAATAGATGCAAAGTGTGTCATGAACATCGATTGACATTGATTCAAGGTGTGTGGTGTGTATACTCCTTAAAGTGGAGTATGATGGTTCTTTTGAACTGCGATTGTCATGTTTATACAATGAAGCCACATGCATGACAACTTGTGAGGTTTCCAAGGAAACTCAATAAATAAGTTGGGTTGAGTATGAAAAGAGTGGTTGTTTGTGGACCCTGGTATGGGGTTCCTTTTTTGTCGAAAGTCCCCCTAGCTATTGAAGGCTATGCGGCATGTTCTGTTGGACGATGATACAAGTTTGGTGAAGGGATGGGCTCAAGTTCTTTGGTCACACTATAAAAAATACTCTAATGATGAAGGGGGAACAAATTTTCATGTGGAGGACTCATACTTAAGGGTGAGTTAAGTCCCACATGGACAAGGAGATGGTAAAGAGAATCAAAGTGGTATCTACTTGGCAAGGCAGAGAAGAGCTTGATATTAAGGTAAAAATTGTTGTGTATGGTGACTATAAGTGTTCATAAGCGAAGCACGACTAGCCTGTGGGGGCATCACAACTGTGTTCTGGAGAACCCCCTGGACATGAAGTTATAGAGGGATCCACAGCTAGGGCATGTTAGCTCACCATAGCCATTGAGTGACACAGTTATGGGTTGGCTGTGGCAGCCACCACAGCTATGGAGTACGAATTGACACCCTACTGAGTACTGACATATTTTTGAATCTGGTTTATGGGATTTGGGGCTTATTTATTGGATTCGGGTATTAGCCTATATATGTATTTTTTAAACCTTAACGGGTTACTGAAGCTATAATACTAATCTCTAGTGATCTATTGCTAGCTGCTCAATGCTCCTGGGAACGTGGGTAGAATTAGCCAAACATCGTTAACAAATTCCCTTATGCCTTATGTTATTCACTATTCTTTATTCTTCGTTCTTTATTTGATTGTTTGTTCCCAATGTTGCATAGTGATTAGACCTGCTGCACAACACATACACAACCAAAATCACACTAGAAATTAATTTTTACTCTATTTGTTGTGCATAGAGGGCCATGAAAATCAATCCTAAAATAGAGTTACACTGATAGATTAAACCATGAAAGAATGTGTAAATCAAAGAGCCGTTCTTTAAATATGTGGGAATATCTGCATCTGTTTACAGCCTCCCTTTTATGTGCTTGTTTCACTATACATCCCACTTACCAATTTTATGTTTCTTTTGTTGGGTCCAATGCATTATAAAACTTATAAGTCCATGTTAGTCTGTTACTTTAGGTTGCATAAATTTTTGCATGTTGTGTGACTCTTGTCTACTTTGGTTGTGTGCTCTCTGTGCCTTTTAATGCATATGTATTTTCACAAAGAAAAGGAGCAGAAAGTTTACAATTATAATACATATTAGGTTTCATGATGTTGATGACTGAATGAGCTTCTATTTTTCCGTTGAGTATAATTGGAAGCTTTGAGTTATCTTTCTACAAACCAATATTTAATTTTCACAGTTTTGGTGTTTTAGGTTGTGGATGAGAAGGAGAAGGAGGACAACAACTGCACTTCCAAGAAGGAGAAGAAATGCACTACTACACATCCTCCAAGCAATGTTTGTATCTTTATTTCTCTAATTTTATTTTCTTTTTTTGTTTGTTATTTATGCACTTAACCATTTTGACAACTTTTTCTTATCATCATCCCTTAAACTGTCCTGTGACTTGCCCAATTGATAATTTTCACAATTAGAACAGTTTACTAGTTTTCAAGGGGTAATGAGTCGCGTGCCCATTTTGAATGCGATGTCACCACTGCTGGTGAGATTATGGGGGAAGAGCGTAAGATCGCCCAAGATCTTATGAGTTTCTGTTTTTATAGCAAAAGCCCCAAATTGTAAAATCCCAATCTTCAAACTTGTATAGAAGGGAAACCATGACCCAAAATCATTTGACCCGCCCAAAATTTTTATAAACCCTAAACTGCAAGATAACAAACATATCATACCAGAAATTGATTCTCATAGAAGTCCAGCATAGAAGTTCCTCTCATATTCATTTTCGCTATACATGCTCACCGTGTTATCTTTGGAAAAATTATGCTCACTCTCTCTCTCTCTTTGAACAAATACCACTGCCCTTTCTCTCTCTTAGAATAAATTATGCTTGGTGTACATGACAACACGGATTTGAAGTACATGTCGAGGAGCCACTTGATGAGATTAATGAAGATGAAGAGCTCATCGAAGATGATTATCTTGATATCCCCTTGCCTGATTTGATTTATTGATTTAGATATTAGGTTCTTATAGTTGTTTGTGTTTTTTGTTGTCAAACACTTTACTTTATTGTGTTGACATGTTAGTTTTGCAATTATATGAGACCTAATACTTTAATATGCATATATTTTGATGTTGAAGTTTTAGTTTTATCAAGTGTTACTTGTTAATTTTGTTATTTATAGCAACGGAAAAAGTTGAAATTTTTACTATTTTGTGTATATGTATATATAGAAAAATTAAATATTTGGTAGGATCTTATGATCCGTGTTACGATCACACGTTTTACGTTTTCTTCTACCCCTTCCAATCTTACGTAAGATCTCGATCTTGTCAACTATGTTTGTGACATTCAAAATGACACATACGAAAAAATAAAGCAAACTTGCACTAGAATTTAATGGTAGTTTTGTTCGGCACCATTCATGAAAGAGTCATTCTTATAATGGGGGAATGATTGCATAAGCTTATCGCCTCACTTTTCTGTGTGTGTTTTACTGCATATCTCACCAATTTGGTTCATGTTTCTTTTGTTCCACCCCATGCATTGTAAGATTCTCAGTTAGTATTTGTCACTTTTGTTGTGTAAATTTTGCATGCCTTGTGACTTCGTCTACTTGAGTTCTTTGCTGTTGGTGCCTAAAGGTGTGCGTACAAAGTAAATATTACTGAATGAACCTCTATTTAGTCCATTGAATATATTTGAAAGTTATGAGTTATCTTCCTAAGAATCAATATTTACTTTTTATTGTTTTTCTGTGTTTTAGGTTGTGGTAGAGAAGTCCAATGTGGAGGATTTGCCACCTGGGTGGATAAAAGAAGTAAAGGAGCGGAAGGTCGGAAATGGCATCAAGAAAGATCCAGTATGAAATTTCATTTGATGTTTTGTAGGGGTTCATGCTTTGCTGTTTATTTCCATCCAAAAGGAGTTATTTAAATATATATGTATATACATATATATATGGACATCTGTGTAGTATTACGTTCTCCTCCAACCTTTTATACTTATATTTTTTCCTCTGTAATCAAACTTCTTTTATCAAAAAAATAAAAATAGTATTACTCTCCTTCAAATGGAAGGCTACTTTTTGTATATAAAAATTCAATTTTTCTTTTCTCATTTGGAGGGGTGTGTTGCTGCATCTACAGCTTTCCAACATCTGATGCTTATATAAATTATTACTGGGTTATACTTCCAACAGTTTTATACAGATCCAGTCAGTGGGTATGTGTTCCGTTCTAAGAAGGATGTACTGCGCTATCTTGAGTCTGGAGACATACGTACATGCGCATTTAGACCAAGTAGAAGACAAATCCAAGATGAAGACACGTCAACTGTAAGGTTTTTTTGCTAATCAATGAGTACTATTGTCTATCGTGATGCAATTGCTTTTATTGACTATTACCTTTTCCTATTAGACAACTCCAAAGTATTATAAGATTAAACGAAACTTGGGATTCTCCAGTCACGTCCGTATGGAGACTTCAAAAATTCTATCATCTTAAGAGTGTATTTTTTAATGAGGAGTGTGCGTATGATGATGTCTTATCTTTATTAAGGTCTTCTTGCTAGCATAAGATTCCTTTAAAAAAATTCCATTTGCATTGATTGTCTAAAATTGAAGCATGCTTGGTTTGCTGGGCTTTCTACTAGAATAAATATTCTCTACAATTTCCCAATCAATAATTATTTATTTTGCATGTGATCAATCAAGTTGACAATAATTTTATATTTCTTGTTTCGGTTTTGTTCAATCTGTAGCCATCACCAGCTGCCAAAAGACAGAAACCGAACCAGTCTGCACCTGAAAAAAAGCTTTTCACAGGTAAGAAATCATAAATGAATATATTAGGATTGTTTAATGAATTTTTCTAGAAGTTCATCCAACTCAGAAATGAAAAATATGCTATTTACATTTAAACCCATCTATTTCAAACTTTTATTGCAGGCAAAGAAGTATTTGATAAAAGCAACTTCAAATCATCAGATGCTAACAGCCCAAGAAAAGGGCAACATGCGAAGGTCATTGTGAAGATGCATTCACTTGAGGATGGAGCTGAAAGTCCTCCTGAAATTAGGAAAACATCTGATCCAGGTAGCTCAGCACTATTTAAAAATTGAATCCTTAAAAGAATCAGAAAACTGCTCCCGGCTGAAACTGAACTTAATATATGCAGATTATGTGCAAGAGAAGGAACATGTCATTGTGATGGAGAATGCTAATGAAAAGAACCACAATGGCGTATCCAAAAAGGAGTTCAATGCGCATCACCAGTTTTCACCGCAACTTTCTGGAGCTGGACCTGTCCATTTGGGGAACAATGTGATCAAAGAACAGACTCTTCAAGTTCCAAGAAGAAACTTGAGGAAAAGTAGAACCACACTAGACGCAGATATGGAAAATACATCATCTCGGCATCTCAATGGTGTCCCAAAAATTGAGCAAGTGCATAAAATACAAGAGGTAATAAAGCCAGAAACTCGTGCTAGCTCAAACAAATCCAGTAATAAGAAAGTGCACAGCATTCCTCGCCGGGCTTCAAAAAGACTAGCTGGAATTGAGCTTGACCTGATGAGCAACTCCATATCCTGTGATAAAGCTCCTAAAAATAAAAGGAAAATGTCTAAGGATGAGGTCAATGCAGAAATCCATACAAGTGAGGTTGGAGCAGCTACAGAGCTTGCTGATCATGCACCAATAAAAGTAGAGTCAGCAAATAAAAGAAAATCTCATAAAATTCAACCTAGTACAGACAGTGGACTGGGGATAGTTGAAGATGAAGAAATGGGTGATGCGAAATCAGAACCTCAGTTGTCATTTGCATTCCACTACTCTTGGTCTGACCCAAGCTTGGAATCTGCAATTAACACCCTCATGGGTGTGTTGCCAGATAAGGATTCAGTTGATAATCAACCTACTACTGTTCTTGAAACTGATATTCCAAAAACTCCATTTAACAGTGTTACAGGAAGAAGGGACAAAAACCCAACCTTGGAATTTGCAACTAATACCTTCACGAGTGTGCTACTGGCTGAGGATTCAGTTGATTATGGACTCACTGTAGCCCCGGGAACTAATACTCAAAAAACTTCAATTGATAATGTTACAGGAAGCAGGAACAAAAAGCCACAGGTAAGATCAAATAAATCCAAGAACAAGAAAGAGCTGATAGTGCCCATGCGGGTGTCAAAGCGACTTGCTGGACTTGAACCTGAGGTTCGGCCCTCTGAAAGAGCTGTTGAATATGTCTCTAGAAAATTGTGCAAGGAAGAACCAATTGCAACGGCAACTGCAACCTTAACTAATGGAGCATCTGACCATCTTGATGCTGGGGAAAAAACCAAGCTTACACCTCATGCATCTGACAGGTTGAAAACAGAAGTACTAGGAGAATCATCAAACAAGAGGGAGAAGCCATTAGATGCCCAAACTGTTCCTAACGAACAATTGCAGAAGGGTGAACTTGAAAATATTGGTGATGAGAGATCAGAACAATTGAAGAAGGTTGAAGCTGAAAATATTTGTGATGAGAGATCAGAATCACAGCTTCCCTTACTGTTTGGGGACCCTTGGTCAGATCCATGCCTAGAATTTGCTTTCAAGACTCTCACAGGTGCTTTGCCAGTTGAAGCTCCCACAGACATTTTGCATGGTAGCAGTCCTAATATTTATAACTTCTCAAATAATGGATTGCATGAGAGTGTGGCGACGAGCATGAATGTTAAAGCTCATGATAACTCAAACCAATCCCAGAACAAGAAAGAGCTTGATATGGTTAGCCAGCCGTCAACACTATTCCTAGGGCAACCTGAGTTGAGAACCAGCTCCACGATTTGTGAAAATGCTCCTACATTTACAATTAGAGAGTCTTATAGTGGTGAAGGCAACAGAACAAGGAATTTGGGTGGAGAACCTCTGCATAGTGAAGCTAGCAACGTTACACAACTTGCCTTCCATTCTAGAAACATAAGCACGCCAATACATGAATGGCCACTGAAAGAAAATGAAAAGGTTCTTGAGCATGAAAATATTACAATGGAGCAACCACCACTTGAAACTAAAAACCATGATACTACTGAATCACAGCTTTGTTCCTCATTTATGGATTCTTGGTCAGACTCATGCCTAGAATTTGCATTCAAGACTCTTACAGGTGCAATACCAGTAGATGAAAATCTATTTCAAGAAGGTTTCCCGGGACCTGCGAACTGTCATGACCAGAGGGATGGTGGCTCAGGGTTGCCACATATCGGATCTTCCAGCCTTTCTCAAAATGGTGGTATCCCATTTTACCATGATACAGGGGTGGAGTCCAGGCCAGAGCAACAATCATCAACTAGCTTTTCATTCCCAGTGTTGGAAAAATCTAACCTCCAAGGTTGCCCTGAAGTTGATCCTAAAAAACACTATTCACAGTGGAACAAGAATTTTCAAAGGTAATCTGGTGAAACACTTGTTGCTAGCCCAGGAAAATTGCTGTAATATCTTATGTACTTTTGTAGAGGGCAAAATCACTGTCATTTTGCATACTTTTATTTTCCTAGTGACATTTGTGAACACATTATGATGACGAACATAAAGGTCTGGCTTGGTGTTTCACATTGCTTGTTGAGAAGATAGGTAAGCAAAGCAGGGAAGTAGGTAGGGTAGTCCTATAGTTGATGTGACACTGTTATCCTTTGCTATGCCATCTAACTGTTGTACTTGTATCCTTTTGTATTTGGTTTAGTGTTTTTTTTCTCATTTAGAGAATGCTATAGAAGGCCATAAGCTTACATCTAAGTGCTTGCAAGGGATGATTATACTATTTCCATTAGGAATAAGGACACTACTATTTGCATTCTCCATGATTCCATTATCATGGGTAGTAGAATTGGTTCTAAACTAATTGCACAATTAAGTGTGATTGACTTCCTCGATTAAGAAAGATTTAGAGATCAATGTTTTATCAATGAAAATGATTTATGATAAAACTTTTTGATGTTGTTTGATCTACATGGCCGACCCATCTAGTACTATAGCCTGTAGTAACCTAGGAAGATGATGTATATGTTATGTTCTTCTGACTAAGTCACTTTATGATAAAAACACAAGACTTTTGAGTCAGTGAACATGATATTTTGGTTCCACTGAAATAGATGGAACATAAGAGGAAATGAACAAATAGGTCTACAATGTAATTTATATGGAAAAAATATCCTTTTTTATATTCATGTTTCTCTTCTCCATCTTATATATTTGCACTCTTTTATCTGAACCAGACTCCTCTCCATTATTGGAGAGGACATTGAGGTGAAAATACATAGGAAACACAAAAGACATGACACTTGTATCCTTTAATTTACATTGATATTACTTTTTTACCCTTAAAAATAATTGTTCTCTCCGGTAATGAAGAGGAGTCTCACTCCTTTTATCTTCTATGTCTTCATAACATATAGTCAGGGTGGATCTCTAATGTATAAGGAGGGAAATGAATATATAAAAAATGTATACATATTTATATACATTAATATATTTAAAAAATTGCATGCATACAAAATTTGTTGCCAACACGTCTTTGAAATATCTTAACCACAATATGAGTTACGGTTAGAGTCATACCCAAATAATTGTGGCTAAACACTTACCCCTCTCTCTCTCTATATATATATATAATATATTGGTCCTGTTTGCTTGTTCTTGCCATTATTCCACATCCTTAGCTACGTGAAACTAAAGCTTATTTGTGTTTGACAAATCACATTTTGCTACCCGTTTGCCCCTCATGACAATATTTTACAAAACAATGTTTTGGGTGTGGAGGGTTTTGATGATTAATAATTAGATCAAGGAGGGGTTGGTTTACTTGGTATGTATGTATAATGACATAAGTTCGAATCTTGCATATAGAAAAAATATCTAAGAAAGTTACTCCTATTATACTGTGGATGTTACGGACTTGAATATAATTAAATCTCGATAATGATATTTATAGCTAAGGGATATATATAATTGATATTAATGCTTTATAATTGTTCAGATAACACCAAACCCACTGAACAGAACATGTAAGTCATACTATTCTACTACTATCAAGCATATCACATAAGACATGCATGTCTCTTCATTCTAAATAGTGCTGTATTGAATCAAAGAAATGAAAATTTGTTAGTGAGAATACCTAATAAGGTTAAGATATAATAATAATAATAATAATAATAATAATAATAATAATAATAATAATAATAATAATAATAATAATAATAATAATAATAATAATAATAATAATAATAATAATAATAATAATAATAATAATAATAATAATAATAATAATAATAATAATAATAATAATAATAATAATAATAATAATAATAATAATAATAATAATAATAATAATAATAATAATAATAGTTTTTTAGTAATATTATTTCCTTCCAAAGTCCTAATAATTCGGCTAGGAAAGTGGTGATTCTCTAGTTTGAGTTTGCCCCTATTATAGTAAAAAGATTTTCTATATCTTTGACCTTTAATGTTTCATTTTCTCTAAGTTTAATTGATTCTATGCACAAAGAGAGCCCTCTAAAAAACTCTCCCTTGTGCTTTATCTAATCCTTCATTCCTTCCATTCAAAATGCCTCAAGGAACCCTTGAAGTTTTTCTTGTTAGTGCCAAGGGCCTTGAAAATACTGATTTCCTTTGTAAGTTTTTATTTATACTATATAGTAATAATATCATATTTTTTCAATTTGGCTTTTGATTTATTATTTACATGATATGTGATTTATTTTCTTGGTTTATACTATCTCAGTTCTATATCTTTTGATGCTTATGATTATGAGTATAATTTAAGAAATTATTAAATGACATAAAAAATTGATGCAATTTAACTACAATAACAACTTTTAATGCACATTTGGAAACTGAATTAAAAGGAATTAGAAAATCAGGGTTAAAAAAGAGGAGTAATTAACGAGAGCATAGTTGAAAAGGAAAATATAAATGTATATCGAGTTCTAAAAATATCAAAAAATTTGAAATTTTATGAGAAATATGTATGATATAATGTTTTATATGCATCAGGTAACATGGATCCTTATGTGCTCCTTACATGCCGCACTCAGGAGCAACAAAGTAGTGTTGCATCAGGTACATTGCTAAACTCTTGTTATACTTATCAACCATACCGTCGCACATAATTTGAATTAATTTAGAAGCGCAACAATAAAATTATTTGTCTTATAATTTTATAATTTGAAGATCATAAATTCAAATTCCAGAAACAAACTATTTGTTTGTACATATCTTTATCTTGTGAGACTCCACTAGTTAAAGCGTAGTACATTGGCCATCCTTTTTATTTATCTATTCATGAACATATTATACAATGGAGCATTACAATGCACATTTATTTTTCAGAGCTTATGAGTGTCTATCCTAATAAATATCGTTTATATGAATTAAATTTTTGACATTTTGATATCTCTGGAGAACTAGTGAAACCTTATATCATCAGATCAACGCTTTGTTGATAATCTAAATGAGTTTGGTGGTTATTAAATTATTTGATTGTGAATGAATTCAGGTAAAGGAAGTGACCCAGAGTGGAATGAAACTTTTATATTCAACTTGTCTGAAGGCATTTCTGAACTCAAAATGAAGATTATGGACAGTGATACCTTAACAGCTCATGATCTTGTAGGAGAAGTTGAGTGAGTATCATATTTCTTCTTTTCAATCTCTCTAATATAGATCCTTAGCTTGTATTAATTCACATATAATATGAGAAAATATAAAAATATATGCAAAATCTACATATCCAAAGTTTTTCAATTTTATTTTTGAAATTAAATTATATCTAATTGTTTATTTTTTCCAGCATTCCATTAGAACCTTTGTTTATTAAAGGAAGCCTACCAATCACAGTATACAATGTTGTCAAGGATGGGCACTATTGTGGAGAGATTAGGGTTGGCCTCAGTTTTAGACCCGAGGTAATTTGTTTTCTCTACTATTATTTTTATCATAATTTATATGATCTTGTTCGATTCATGTAACCGACATCATATATGACTTAGTTTTTCTTATACATTATCAATATATTATCCTTATATTTCACTAATTGTAGACGGATATTTCTTAATGTAGGAACGCCGCGATAGAGAGCTTGAGGAAAGTTTTGGTGGATGGAAGGAATCTAGTTACTAAGATTGAATTTTTTAATCAATAGCATTTCTGATTTTGTTACTATTTAGTCTATTGATTAATAACTATGTGAGTATTAATTGATCTTCAATGTCCTTCACTTTTTAACTGCTTTATTTATTTATTTATTTTGTTAAATTAATACCATACAGTCATACACCCTAAATATTTTTTAATACGGAATATAAATATAAACAAAAAAAAAAAATGAAACTTAGTAAATAAAATACAGTGGATTGAAATATTGGGTAATAGTAGAAGTGAACAAAAACATGAGCAGAGCAAAAGCAAATTCTGAAATCATTGCAATAAAACAAAGACAACTTAAATTAAACTCATCAACTTGTTGTTCTTAGTTGGATATGGTTTGGTTCCTGATGTTAAAGGAGGACCAAGTGAATGAAACTCTCATATCATAAAGTCCGATATTAAAGGCTAAGTGTAGAAATAATGAATAATTAATGTTATGTTTTATTCAACACATTCCATGTTTGTGCCTAACATTTCCAAGTTTTTTGATTTTAGATTTATATTTTGAGTGAAGTTAATGTGACATCTTTTTATGTTGTGTTTTTTATCCGACCTCATCAAATGCAATGGAGCACTTAACTCGATCCCAAATGGTTTTTACATGTGGCATGACATATTTTTCTTTTTGGATAATAACTATTGGTCAATAGAAGAAAGACACTTTTGATTATCGATGAAAATGAAAACCGAATTTGTGGATATCTGCTCAAACCTAACCTGAACTTTCAAGTTCGAGTTTGATAGAGGTAGTACCTTACTCCGAAACTGCCCCAAACAAATGTGAAGTTTTCATGCTACTATTGTATGATTTACCCTAGATTTGTTGTGAAGAAGTAATGCAACTACTCGATAATGTTCATGCTACAAATCAAGTAGTAGGTGAATATTTTCTTTTGATAAACAAAACAATTGAATTAAAAACACAAGGGGTGCTAACCCAAAGAAACAACAGAACAAGAAAATAGAGAAAAGCTTAAATGCTACCCTCCATACAAGTGGAAAGGTCTATACACCAATTAGCAAAAGTAAATAAATTACTATCCAAAGAAGACGAAAACCAGATCCAAGACTTTAAAATAGCTAGCACACTAAATTCCTTTCCACCAAATATCATATCATTTCTCAATAACCATAAAGACCACATAACAACAAACCAAAGTAACCTCCACCAATGTGAAATCTTTGCTTTTCGGCATAGGATATGAACAAATGCTCCACGGTTTCCTCCTCCTCCTGGTTGCAAAAAAATACACCCCAATTGGTTCTGATCACGAATAATTTGAAGCTTGAACAATTCCACCTTCGTAGCCACTTTTCCTTTTCAACAAGGGAGATCATATGATGGATGATTTTCAAAGAATCCCTTTTCAAAGGTTTTGTTCACGACATACATTTGTGCTACCAAAAGTGAGGAAAAGAAAAAGAAAAAATATATAAAGATTTCTGGTTTTCTGCGAGTTTGGGTTGTCCGAAACCTAACAGGTTCAGAGATAGTAATATTGTTTTCAACTGCACTGAGTTCATGGTCAAGTTTGGGTTCTAAAATTTAGGTTTTGGATTGGATAAGTACAAACCGATTCCGAGTAGCCCTATTATCACCTATTTTTAATGTTATCCTTAACTAAATAACACAACACAATTGACCTTATAATAATCACAATACATTTTTAGAGAGGATATATGGAGATGTTGACTTGAGGTGACAACACATTAAAGTATTACCTTTAAAAGAGTCTTAGACAAGTGGTTTGAGTTGTTTAAGACTTGGCCAAGTCTTTCTTTGAGAAACTTAGTCAGCTCTAAACTTCTTTAGAGTTAATCATTAACCCATCTTTGTTTAAATAAAAGTGAATTACACTCACACCCTTGCGTTTTAATGAAATTATATAAATCATCCAGACATTTTTAAAACTTATACAAATCATCCCTAATTATACATATACATTACACTGACTACTATCCCTGTAAGATAGATAAATGTAATTTCTTAAATAAAAACGGTGACGAGTGTAATTAAGTCAAACAAAATATGGTATATTGTGAAGACAAATCCAAATAGTATAAGAGTCAATGCCTATTCATTATTTTGGTTAGTTACAATATAGTATGAGAGTAATTTAAACACATCCTTAGACTTATTGATGCAGTTTGTAACGAATAAAACATAATGAATATATATCAAGTTTTATACTATTTAGATTTGTCTCCACGATATATCATATTTTATTTGACTTAATTACACTTATCACTATTTTTGTCTAAGAAATTACACTTAATTCTCTTATAGAGGTAGTTAGTGTAATGTATATATATATATAATTATGAGTGGTTTTTGTAGGTTTTAAAAATGTTTGAGTGATTTGTATAATTTCACTAAAACTCAAGGGGTGTCAGTGTAATTCACTCTTTAAATAATTTTGTCCACTAAGTAAACATTTCAACATCAACTTAAGATAAATTAAATCTAATGTGTGTAGTTTTCATCAAAACTTAATGTTGACCTATATTAGACTTTTCATGGTCTTATCATGAATCTTTCTCTTAGGACAATGACAATGAAAGCACTGGTTTGCATTGTGACTTTTGGATTTGGATATTTTGTTTCTCAATATTCTAGACAATGGTTCTGGCTATTTACTCATACCTTCCAATGCCTTTGCAAGACATTGTTGGTCTAGCATTGCATATAGATTCAGCTTCCATAAATTGGATCCATCAAACGTCTCTACTTCAAATTTTGGTCCTTACATCTTCAGTTTGGATCATGTAGTGTAAGACTGAGATGACAACTAAGGGGATGAGTTAGTTGACTTAAATCTATGACCAGTTTTTCTATAATTTACAAAGTTAATAGCAGTGGAAAAATTATGCAGACAAATATCAAGTAAATTTAAGGAGATAAAGGAGAATAAATGTTACATCAAGTACTCTTGCAGCACAATAGATTTCTTCACTAGATATTAAGAGTAGTAATTACAAATTCTCACACCGAGACTTCCTTGTACCTTACTCACTCTCTAATACCTATGTCACTCTTTGGAAAACAACATTTCCAAGTGACTCTATCCCCTTTCTTATCACACCATTGTGAAAGAAAGTACTCCAACAATTTGAATGAAGAAAACTTTAACAATGACAAGGATTGTCTTTACAAGATTTGAACACTATGAGCTCTTGCAATCTGGTAACTCTTCATACACTTAGTAATAATGCTCAGAAGGTTTGAAAAACTTTAAAACCACACTTAAAGCAACTTCAGAAAATTTAATCTGAAAATTAAGAACAAGTTGTAGAAAATTTAGATTGTGTATGAGTTGTTGTTTTTGAATTCTGAGTTTCAATGCTTTTAAATAGACTTTCCAATCAGCCATAACACCTCTATGAAAAATTAGGAATTGATTGGAATGAAACCATTTCGTTTGGGGTGAAAGCTATGTAGTTTGAATATGAAAATCTGGTGTAACAACTCTTAGTAATCGATTACAACATCGACGTAATCGATTCCCCAAACATTTTGTCCAACTCAGTAATTGATTATCACACATTGTAATCGATTACTCAAAGGATGTAATCAATTACCCAAACATTCTTTCCAACTGAGTAATTGATTACCCTAATGTGTAATCAGTTACTCAAATATACTGTAACCTTGTAATCGGTTACTCAAAGGGAGTAATCGATTACCCTATTCAGTTTTTGTTGGGTAACTTAATTCACACTCATGTAACCTGTTATTTAGTCATAGTAACCCGTTACACATTTTTTTTAAAATTGTTTTTATTTAAACTTGTAGTTTTCAATTTTCTTTTTAAAATACATTTTGAGCATTACTACTAATTGTATTTTAGAGTAGAAGTATAAAAGTACCTATAGACTTAGACTCTAATTTCTTTGAAGCTTTATCTTCATTGTCTTCATAAGTATTCTTCATTTTCTTCTTTATGTGATGCTGGTGTCTTCATCAAAATCGTGTCAAGGTCTGGAGCAAGATCTTTTTCACAATCTCCCATTTTTTGATAATGACAAACCAATATCGTCTTGACAATGTAGTTTTCTGAGAGTAGCATACTTTGTGATATTTTGACATGACTTGAGTATGCTCCCTCTATTTTGTATGCTCCCCCTTTGATTTGGAGTTATGTGCCTGAAAGAATTTTAAACAGAAAATAAACTCTCCGAACTTTACTCACCCGTTTGTCTTCATCAAAAAGAAGAAAAGCCAAGAGTCCAACACACATACGATATGTATATAGCAAATATAAATTTAACATAGCATAGCATAAAATGAAAAGATTTTTATACATTGTTCAAACATAACCAGAAAAATTAGAAAAAACAAATTGCCAACAATCAAGCAAAATTACAAAGAGAAATCATAGACAACAAATATTCTAAGACTCAGGCTCAGTGCTATCATCATCAAGGTCCATGCTATTGATCTTATAGGAAAGACACTGAAGTTCAAATTGTACTTGTTGATTCTGAGCATCAAGAACATCCAATCGATTAGAGATGTAGTCTCGAAGAGATAATAAATCGTCCATGATCATCTAATTGGAAGGCATGACATCAGGTGAAGAAGACTCAACATGCAATTCAGAAGGTTGACATTTAGGAGGGTTAACATAGACATTTCCAGTTGGATCAGCAGATGCAACCTATCTATCACTTTAATGTTTGTAGATTCTATCAATTGGATCTCGAAAGAAACCCATTTTGTGGATCACATCCACATCGATCTTACAATCACGTGCATCAAGTGTGATTTTGGACTCACCAGTAGTGGATACACCAAAATTCTCAAGTATGTCAGTTATGAAGATTGCATAAGGCAAGGGGCGGTGAGTTTCTCGCACAGACCATATTTGTCTCATTACTGTCAAAGCCCAATTGATTTGAAGGTCATGCTTAAGGGAACACATCAATTGTAGTTCCATGTCATTAATTTGAGAATGATTTAAATATTTTGGAAGAATGACATAGCTTAGAATGTAATGAAGTAATCAATCTTAGATTGAGATTTCTTACAACAAGGATAACTCTACTCTTTACAGTTTCATCTAAAGCCTGTTGCTTACGCATTTCGATTTGCTGTTTAGAGAATCTACATATAGATTTGTAGAACTCTTTTTTATCATAATTATCTTATTCACATGCAAGGCCGAAATATTTTATGCTATCTTGAGAGGGTATATTACAACATATTGAACTGAAAGTTTTAACATCTAGAACAATTTCTTTTCATTTCACATAAGATATAAACGATTTTCCTAAAGTTCAAATTGCAGTAAAATACTTTAACAAGTTCAGGATAATATGCATTTGATTCTTCACAAAAATAAAAAAGATCTTGTCGCCTAAGTAGAATAGGGAAATGGAAACCTTCAAACTCAAAATTACTGATATTACCATACTTTGGAGCAAAGATTGAGCATCCAAGAAAATGCTATGAGAAGATTTTGCATTGTTCATCATTAGCGAGAAGTCGTGCCAAATCCAGAGGATTAGCCTCAGAAGATGAAGTACCTTTCTTCTTTTGAGACAAACCAACATGTTGCTTCTTAACCCTTGATGATAAAGCCATGGATTGAAGTTTTGAAAGATTAGGTTTTGTGTGTTTGAGAGATTTGAGAATTTTTTATTTACGCCACTAAACATGAAATTTATGGAATGGAAGTGTTTAGAATTAAAAATGTGATATGAAATGACTCAAAAATCACGCAAATCAGATCAAAAATGAAGTTTTTAGAGGAAAATTAGGGTAAACACGAAAAGATGGTTTGAAGAAGAAGAAAAAGTGTATGAAAAACGAGGAGGGAAATTTAAATACTGGTTTGAGTAATCGGTTACTCAACATAAAAATTCCAGATTTCGAACAACAACCTTAGTTAATCGATTACACAGATGGGTAATCAGTTACTGAAAGTTTCTTCCAAATGCAGTAATCGGTTACTGACCCTAGAATTTCGAATCTTCAGGCATACTGATGCCTGGTAATCGATTATTGACCCAAAGTAATTGATTACATACCCAAAAAATTGAAACTTTTAAACAAAATTAACCAATTTAAAGTAAAAGTAGGCATAAGATAAACATAATGAAGCAAACATATAATCATATATAAGTATTTAAGACAAGTAAGCTTCATCAAGTATGCCTAATTCACGTCTAATTTTATAGAAAGGTTCTTTTGCTAAAGGTTTAGTAAATATATCGTCTAGTTGGTCAAGAGTATCAACAAAAATCCATAGAGACATCTTTCTTTTGGACATGGTCCCTAAGGAAGTGATATCTTATATCTATGTGTTTGGTTCTGGAATGCATTACTGGATACTTTGTGAGATTTATAGCACTAGTATTGTCACATTTTAGGGAACACAACCTAAGTCTAAGCCATAATATCGTAATTGTTGTTTAAGCCACAATACTTGGGCACAACAACTACCTGCCGCTATGTATTATGCTTCAGCAGTACTTAGGACAACATAGGCTTGTTTCTTGCATGGTCATTAGAGACTAGTGCATTTCCTAATATATGATAAGTACCATTTGTGCTTTTTCTCTTAGTTTTGCATATAGCAAAATCTGAATCTAAATATCCTACCAAATCACATATACTTCATTTTCGATACCATAATCCAACGTCAATTGTACCTTTTAGATATTTCATGATTCTTTTGACAACAACTAAATGTGATTCATTTGGTTTTGATTGATAACATGCACACAAACAAACACTAAACATTATATCAGGTCTACTGACAGTTAGATAAAGTAGGGAACCAATTATACCTTGATAATTTGATATGTCAATACATTTTCCAGCTTCATATGTATCAATGTATGTTCTAGAACCCATAGGAGTGGCAATTGGCTTGTAGTTATCCATTTCAAATCTTTTCAGCAAGTCTCTACAGTATTTGGATTGACTTACAAAAATACCATCCTCGAGTTATTTATTTGCAATCCAAGGAAATAATTTAACTTCCCCATCATGGGCATTTCAAATCTCCCTTGCATCATTTTGCCAAAATCACTACACAAAATCTCATTAGTAGAACCAAAAATAATATCATCTATATATATTTGAACAAGAAGAGTATGGTGATGTATTTTCTTAATAAAAAGTGTAGTGTCGACCTTTCCTTTGGTAAAACCTTTTTCAATTAGAAAGTTTGTTAGACGATCATACCAAGAACGTGGAGCTTGCTTTAAGCCATAGAGAGCTTTCTTTAGTTTATATACATGAGAAGGATATTTGTAGTCTTCAAAACCCGGAGGTTTTTAAGCAAAAACATCTTCTTGTATATAACCGTTAAGAAAAACACTTTTTACGTTCATTTGATATAACTGAAAATATAGAGAAAAAACATATGCAAGTAATAACCAAATAGCTTCAAGTCTAGCAAAAGGAGCGAAAGTTTCATCAAAATCTATTCATTCTTCCTGAATGTAGCCTTGGGCTACAAGTCTAGCTTTATTTTTAACAATAATTCCATTTTCATCTGATTTATTATGGAGTACCTAACGAGTTCGTATAACATGCCTAGTATTCGGTCTAGGAAAAAGTTCCCAAACTTCATTTCTCTCAAACTGGTTTAACTCTTCCTGCATTGCAAGAATCCAATGTTCATCATCGATTGCATCATCAATCTTGGAAGGTTCTATTTGAGAAACGAAAGTCATGTTTAAAAAAGCATCATTTAGCTTTAAACGGTAGAGACACTCTTACTTATGTCGCCAATGATGTTTTCAATAGGATGATCTCGTGAGTTATCCATTCTTTGAGTAAATCATAATGAATATGCTCTTCTTGATAAGATAAAGTATCATCCATTTTCAAATGCTCAGTATTGATTGTTGTATTGGTAAAAGACTCTTTTGTTAAAGGGGAACTTGACAAGTCCTCTTCATCAAGAGTGAACCTATCCTTTATTATAGGATTGGTTTCAACAAAAGATATATGAAAAAAATTCTTCCATGACTAGAGTTCTTTTATTGAAAATTCTATAAGCTTTACTCGTAAGAGAGTAGCCTAGGAAGAGTCCTTCATCGGCTTTTGCATCAAACCTGCCTAAGTTGTCTTTACCATTATTTAAAACAAAACACTTACAACCAAATACATGCAAATGAGAAATGTTTGGTTTTCTACCTTTAAAGAGTTCATAAGGGGTTTTCTTGAGAATTGGTCTTATAAGAACTCTGTATGAAATATAATATGTTGTACTAACTACATGAGCCCAAAAATATTTTGGGAGATCAGTTTCATTCAACATTGCACGAACAAGTTCTTCTAAGGACCGATTCTTTATCTCCACAATACCATTTTGTTGTGGTGTTCTAAGAACAGAAAAATTGTGATTGATACCAAAATCATCACAAAATTCTCTCCCATGATCACTTCTTATAGCAACGATTTTGTAGTGATTTTTTATTTTGATCTCTTTTAGCATATTTGCTAAAGGCATTGAATGCCTCATTCTTATGAACTAAGAATAGAGTCCAAGTATATCTTGAATAATTGTCTACTATAACAAGAGCATAATAGTTACCACCATAACTTTTGGTCCATGAAGGGCCAAATAAGTTCATGTGTAGTAACTACAATGGTCTATCGGAAGAGATTATAAGCTTAGGTTTGAAAGAAGTTTTTGTCTGTTTACCTATTTGACAAACACTACATAGTTTGTCTTTAACAAACTTCACTTTGGGTAAACCAACAACCAAATCTTTCTTAATCAGTTTATTCAAATGATCCATATGAATATGAGAAATTCTCCTATGCCAAAGCCACACATCATGATTATTATTAGCAACTAAACATTTTATTGGTAATTAAGAATCTAAATCAATCATATATATATTATTTATCCTCTTACCAATTAGTTTAGAGTTATTAGAATCCTTACTTTTGGATGATGCACTTATAAGAGTAGAATGCCACATGGAATTCTTTGTCACATAGTTAACTTATGCTCAATAAGTTGTACTTGAGTCCCTCAACATACAATACTTCTTCTATAGTTGTTGAAGGTGGCTTACCAATTCTACTAACTCCAAGTATTTTTCCTTTGTTGTTGTCACCATATGTAACATAGCCTTTGTCCCTTGGAGTAAGGACAACAAACTTATCTTTGTCGCTTGTCATGTGTTTTGAGCAACCGCTGTCCAAGTACCGTAGATTGCAAATATCTCTCAAATTATCCTGCAAAATAGGTTAAGTAATATTAGGTACCCAATTTTCTTTGGGTCCTACATGGTTAGCATCATTCTCAACCCATCTATGGTTACCTAAAGACACACCATATTTTCTAATCATGCAAGTATTTGGTGTATGATGATTATTACAATAAGTACATATGAGATGATGCTTATGTATCCTAGTTTTGTGGTTCCTACAAATAAATGCATGGATACTTTTTTTCAGAAAGTTTATTTTTGTTGAGACATTTTGTTTCTTAGAAACTTGGCTGTTTGAATAGTCAAGATCTCTTCGATCTGTAGAATGTATATGATCTTTAATTATTTTGTCCAGATTTTTGCTACTCTTGTTTAATTTATTAAGTTCAAGACTTAATGTTGAAACTTTCTTTTCAAGAGTAATGCAATTTTGACATGAAGAAGAAAATGATTTATTTTTGAATATTTCTAACTCAGTTTTTTGTTTTAAAAATAATTTAGAGAGTTTGACATATTCATCATGTAAGTCATTAAATGCAAGTTGTAATTCAGAAGAAGAAAATAGGTTGGTTTCATTTACCCCTTCATCATCAGAGTGATGAGATGCCATTAGTGAGAGATGAACTTGTTCTTCATTTTCTAGTTCAGAGGCATAACTTGTATCATTGTCTTCCCAAGTTATGTAGGCTCTTCGTTCGGTCCTCATTTTATTTTTCCCTTTGAAGGAATTCTTTTTCAGGTTTGGACAATCCATCTTCATGTGACTAGTAGGGATGACAATGAAAACCAAACCCATGGGTACCCGCCCGAACCGAACCCGAATTTAACTGGGAAAATCCGATGTGATTGGGTTGAGGTTTTACCCGAGTTTAATTTTTGGGCCTGGGTTCGGTTTTGGTAGAGCAAAGATCCTAACCCGCCCCGAACTAATGTAATTCAATTTAAAATTGAAATTTCTATCATGTGTCCATTGTTTTTAAATTCTAATTTTACTTTATATACTATTGGATCCTCAAACATAAAAGAAATGAAACAATACAATAGAAAATATAAATGCTAGAGAAAAATTAAACGAAAATGATATCAGACTGTCCTTACTACATTTATACTTTTCGGGTTTGGGGACGGTATCTTTATTTTCAACCCTGTTGAGTTCAAGTTCGGGTTTTGAATTTTGGGTTCGGGTTTGAGTATGTGCATACCCGACCCCGACCCCGCCCCGCCCCGACATGTGAAGTTTTGGTTTGAAGTGGAGGCGTCCTTATTCTTGGTGAATTTCTTCATTTGTCCAATTTTACTACCTTTGTTCCTTTTAAGGAACTTGTTGAACTTCTTTACAGAAAGAATTATATCTTCGATCTCTTCCTTTTCCGATTCATCTCCTAATGACTCGTCTAACTGCCTTTTCTTTGAGAGAGATATTTTTTCTTCTTTTCTTACTCTTCATGTTTTTCAAGTTGGTTGAGTTCCAATTTTTGTTCCTACAATTTACCAAATAAAGCAGCCAATGACATTGTTGATAAACTTTTCTTTTCAGAAAGATTGTTACTTTTGGTTGCCATGTTCTGATGAGTGATCTCAGAACTTTTAAGTTCACGTCACTATTTGATAATATTTTTCCAAGTGCAATAAGATGGTTTGTAAGGTGAGTAAATCTCTTTTGGAGATCTAGTATTTTCTCTCTATGCTTCATACGGAACATTACGTATTCCTAGAAGAGAGTATTGATTCTCAACCTTTTGACTTCCTTAGTTCCTTCGTGTGTGGTCTCTAGAGTATCCCACATTTCTTTAGCAGATTTGCAGTTTGATACTCTAAAGAATTCATCATTCTATGAGGATTTTGGCTTCACTTCCCTTACACCATTAACAATAATGAAAGGTTCATAAGGTCCTTCCTCAATAACATTCCAAATATCTAGATCTTGAGATTATATAAATATTCTCATTCTGATTTTCCAGAAGTCATAACATTCTCCAATAAAACTTGGAGGGCGATTGATGTTGGAACCTTCTCCCAGAAATGATCTTAAGGCCATCTTAGATACAAGATCATATTTGAGAATAATTTACTGAAAACAAGCTCTAGTGTCAATTGTAAGAATGAGAGGACAACTAAGAGGGGGGAGGGGTGAATTAGTTGACTTAAATCTATGACCGATTTTTTTGCAATTTACAGAGTTAGTAGCAGCGGAAAAGTTGTGCAGAAAAATATCAAGTAAATTTAAGGAGATAAAGGAGAAGAGAGTACTCAGATATTTTTAGACTATTTCACATGGTTGTCCACTGAAGGTTACATCCAATACTCTTGTAGCGGAAAAGATTTCTTCACTAGATATTAAGAGCAGTAATTACAAATTCTCACCTCGATACTTCATTATACCCTACTCACTCTCTAATACATATGTCACTCTCTGGAAAACAACCTTTCTAAGTGACTCTATCCCCTTTCTTATCACATCCTTGTGAAAGAAAGTATTTCAGCAATTTGAATGAAGAAAACTAACAAGGGCAATGATTGCTTTTACAATATTTGAACACTATGATCTCTTAAAATCCGGTAACTCTTCATACACTTAGTAACAATGCTGAGAAGGTTTGAAAAACTTTGAAACCACACTTAAAGCAACTACAGAAAGTTTAATCTTAAAATTAAGAACAAGTTGTAGAAAAAGTGTTTCAGAAAATTTAGAATGTGTATATGAGTTGTTGTTTTTGAATTATGAGTTTCAATGCCTTTAAATATGCTTTCTAATCAGCCATAACACCTCTATGAAAAGGTAGGAATTTATTGGAAAGAAACCACACGCTTAGTAATTGATTACAATATCGACATAATCGATTACCTAAACTTTCTGTCCAACTAAGTAATTAATTATCACACAGTGTAATCGATTACTCAAAGGATGTAATCGATTACCCAAACATTATGTCCAACTGAGTAATTGATTACCCTAGTGTGTAATTGGTTACTCAAATATACTATAACCTTGTAATCGGTTTCTCAAAGGGAGTAATCGATTACCCTGTTCAGTTTTTGTTGGATAACTCGTTTCTCACTCATGTAACCTGTTACATAGTTCTGGTAACCTGTTACTTAGTTACAGTAACATGTTACTTAGTCATAATAACATGCTACACAGTATTTTGAAAATTGTTTTCATTTAAACTTGTATTTTTCAATTTTCTTTTTAAAATACTTTTTGAGCATTACTACTAATTGTATTTTAGAGTACAAGGATAGAAGTACCTATAGACTTAGACTCTAATTTCCTTGAAGCTTTATCTTCATTGTCTTCATAAGTATTCTTCATTTTCTTCTTTATGTGATGTTGGTGTTTTCATCAAAATCGTTCCAAGATCAAGAGCAAGATCTTCTTCACATGTAGTTCTAATACCACATTTTAGAAAATTCAAGTCTAATACACTCCCAGTTTTTTGGACACCTTATGGATATAAGGCAAAGCATTCAAAAAAGTAGTGAAGAAGAATAAAAAATAGAGCACATGAATAATACTTAGACATAAAAACTCACTTGTCAATGAGAAAAGTTGCATCAAATTTAACATGGAAAATTTACAAGACACACTACGCCAAATATCGTAATTAACAACGGTCATTCAACAACTCAAATTTGAACGACACTGTTGAGAACAAGGCGACAGAATATCAACAACGTATACTAAAACAAGCATGGTCAATGTGTGTAACTTCAACAACACATTCTTGACACAACGCTGTTGAACATCAGTAACGTTAGCGCTAGCTTGATTGAGTTATGTTTAACAACGTATTTGATTGAAAGCGTTGTTAATGTTTAATCAATTCCACAGTGCATAAATAATAACGCGTTGTTGTAGATGACATAGTAACAACACTTTCTTAATTATGCGCTTTTGATTTTATACGACTTTTTAAGTGACAGAGATATTAATGGTTTAGTGATCAGGTGTCTCTTCGTTTGTTGAAATATTAATGGTTGAGTGATTATGCATCTCTTCCTTTGTTGAAATATTAATGGTTCAGTGGTTATGCGTCTCTTCGTTTGTTGAAATATTAATGGTTGCTCATCTATAAATATTGTGTTTCACTTCATGTTTTATTTCATGAGTAAGAATATGTGTTTCTATAGGAGTATGTTCATGAAGATAGGAGGAAGAAAACACAAAGTAACCAAAAAGAGAGCATACAAAAGATCTCAACAACTTGAGTTAAAACTACTAAATTTGTGTTTATGTTTCAGAATCATGTCAATGAGGTCTTTAACATCTTTTGATTTTCCAAAAAGGCCTAGAGTTTAGAAGGAAAGTGACTGTTATACAAGATTTGTGTGAGATGAAGAATTAATTTGTAAATTATTTAGTTCATTGATTTTCTTCATTCGATTAGTTGATTAATTTCTTTCATTGAAATCTTGTCAGGGAGGTCTTTAACATATTTTGATTTGCAAAAAGGGCCCATATTTCAGAAGGAAAGCGACTGTTATACAAGATTTGCGTGAGATGAAGAATTAATTTACAAATCATTTAGTTCATTGGTTTTCTTTATTTGGTTCATTGTAATCTACCAAATCATTTAGTTTATTAATTTGATTCATTCAGTTGATTCTAATCTACCAAACCATTTAGTTCATTAAAATGTATTTTGCATCTTTGAATGAAGAATGAACAATTATTTTTGTTGTTAATTTCTATTTTTTTGTTATTTAGTTGAATGATTATTTTCTTTAATATTTTTGCAGTTCCATATTAATAAACACAATAAACAAATAACAAAACTTAGTAAACACAAAAAACAAATTAACAAAACTTAATGTTTATTATATTTCAAGTTTCATATTAATAAACACAATAATATGATAATTTACTTTATGACAACTTCATGTTAATTAACGTATTTTTATGTTGTATATATTTTGACCCGTGATATAAAATGTTAGTTTAACAGCGTATAATTACAAATACGGTGTTAATTTGGAAAATGAGTTCAGTTTAACAATACATAATTAAGATAACATTGTCAATTAGATTCTATTCAACAACACATAGTTGAGATAGCTTTGTCAATTAGATTCTATTCAACATCGCATCCACCAGGAACCAGGAAGTGTTGTTGATGTGTTCATGAAAATGAGTAATAAAACAGCTAGATTCACTACAACAGTGCAACCCTTAAGAAGTGTTATTGAAGAGGTCAATACAACAACGCTACCGTTATTATTGGCTGTTGAAGAGGTCTTATTAACAACGCTATCCACAACAAGCACTGTTAAATTGTTACTACAGTTTAAATATCTAAAAGATGAATCAGTTCCCTCTACGCTCTCAAACTTAATCGAAATGAAACCTCGTACTATCAACAAACCCTCACACTCTCATAAACCCTAATACTCTCAGAATTCTCAAAAAATTCATCAATAACTTCCCAAAGTGGTGATCATGATTCTAACATTGATGATGAAGCTACACCGACTCCATAAGACAAGTACATCGTTGCTCAAAAACGAACTTCACGTGGAATGATTTCTATGAAGAATGTCATTCGGGTAACAAGTAAGGATGTGAAGATAAAAGTTCAATGGAACTCAAAAGGCCGACCATTAAACTCGAAGGGTGGCAACTCATTGGTAAGCTACATTATGGTTGTGGTTAGGCAGAATGTGAAGCTAACATTCAACAAATGAACTGATGTAGGAAGTGCCGTGAATGAGCGTATTTGGAATGAAATAACAATAAGTTTATTTTTCAGTTTTTGTGTTTTTGTTTTTTCATGCAAGGTACGTATATGTGTTTTTATGCAATGTACATATATGCATGTATTTGCATGCAATATAATTAATGTATGTGTGTTATTATTTCAATCAACTTTTGATGTTGGTGAGGAGCATAATGATTATATCCTTAAATTGGCTGGCGAGACTCTCTGACAATTCCAAACTGATGTCGAAAAATTACTCAGATATTTTTATGGCAATGTCAACCTAAAACCTGCAATGAAATATGCAAATCTCGTTGAAGAAGAGGATTGTAAGACTTTTGTCACCCTACACACACAAGACGAGTCTTTCTTGGTAAAACCATATTCTTTGTATTGACTTTATTCTTATATATGCTTTTGTATATACATATATATATATATATGATTGTTGATGTTCATGTTGTTTGTTTTTTCAGAAATTAAGTAATGAAAACCGCAAGAGGACATCTAAGCTTTTGTATCTATACTGAGCTTCTCGAGTGGGGAATAGAGGAATCGAGGAAAAAACTGTAAGTATTTTTAATTTGTAAGTACATTATTGGTTATGTTTTGTATGCATACATATCTAATTACATTATTATTGGTTATATTTTGGCAGTTGGACAACAAAAGTGATACACTTATGACTCCACATGGAGTAGAACTCGATGTTCTATGGGTAGATGCCCATAAGAACAAGGATGGTGTCATCAACAATGAGCAAGTTCAAGAAGCAGCAAGACGTGTTATAAGTGCTCATTTTTTAATTATACTTAATTTCCATACTTTATTTATCAAAATGTGATTAATTAACATTATTTTTTTTCTTGATTTGTCAGGTTTCCCTTAAAGAAAAGGAGGCACAACCTGATAGTCACATAATACTTGATAAGGAACTAGGACTACCTATCTACTCTGGTCGTATTTGAGGTGCAATATTTGGGGTTAGCCAACGAACATTTGTACCCCATCAAAAGCGTGAAACCAAAGCGTGCAACCAAAGCCTAAATGAGCTAGGTTCAAAATCAATTGGATGGCCTCATGCAATGATTCAACGAATTTGAGCAATCAATGAAGGTGAATGAAGTTAAGTGGTAACGACTATCTAGTGTTGTTGGCACTGTTCCTTCAACCATCAATGAGAGTTGCACACCTGCGCCTTACAACATTCACATTCTGATTCCCATTCCCATGGTAATTTAGTTAACTTATTTTAATTTATTTGCCATTTAGTTTATAGTCGTAAACTAATTATATGTTTTAACTAACGTACATGGAATCAGTTCTTGCAAACTTTTCCTAGATACTCCAACTAGCCGAGTAGTGGGTGTTGGGAAAGTGCACAAGTAGGCTGATGTTATGCTGCATAATGAACGTATCCCACGCAATCATGTGGAGGTCTCGATTGATGTTGCAATCGATGATGACATGTTGCTGCCAATTCCTCTCGATGAAGATATCTTCACAGTTGGAGGGGCTATAAGCACTTTTGTGACTTGACCAATAGACCTTGTACAAGTAATTCCTTCTAAGGTATGATTTTTCACCTTATTCTCACTCATATTATATATATTGATCTATAATTTATATGTTTTTTATTGAATATTTTAGGAAAATGTACATTCCACCCTAGTAGCAACCAAAAGACTAAGCCATCTGCGGGGGATGTGAGCTCGATGCCATCTGCGGGGGATGTGAGCTCGATGCCATCTACAGGAGATGTGAGCTCAAAGCCATCTACTGGGGATGTAAGCTCCAAGAAGACTACCAACTACTGTACTCAACTGTTCGAGCATGTATAGAAGTTGGGAGATGATATAATAAGTATATCAATTCCCAAGGAAATCTTTGAGATTGATGTTGAAGAATACGTTAGCATCAATGGAGTCGAGGATTTAAATAAACATGAATGTATAGGTGCAACTGCTATATGTGTATATATGAGGTAAATTATATTTTCTTAACTTCTCGCTTTTGCATGGTGGTGTGTTATAATTAACTAACATTTGTGTTATATATATTAGGTACTTGTATGCAAATTTTGTTTCGGTAAATAAGAAAAAGGTGATGTTCATATCCCCACACGTTACCACTTTGGTATCGACTGACAAAATTAAGATTGGGAAAAATACAAAATAAATTGTAGATACTCTCCTCATTCATAAAGAAGCTGCAAATTTATTCATTGTACTTTTTAATATCGGGTGAGCATTTTTTAATTGTCTTCTATATTTATGTCTTTAGTATGTTTGTTGTGCTTAACATTTCCTAACCATGTACATATGTTTTGTTAGACATCATTGGCTTTTGGTTGCCATCAATCGAGTAAATGAAGAAATATACCACTTTAACTCATTAACACATGGTGATCCGGACAAGTACCCCACTATGAAAGAATTGTTTTCTAAGTAAGTGGACTACTCATTTAAACTTTTAGTTACACTTTCACTTTTCTAGTTGTTTCATAATTAAGTATATTTTCTATTGTTTAGTGCAGTGAGAGTTTATAAAGGCTATAATCGTTCCAGAAAAACGACACTACAACACAAAATCAAGTGGACTCATATAAAGGTATTGACAAAAATCATCTCAAACAATTATATGTGTAGTGTATTCATATTTCAACTAAGGTTATACTTATATATATTTACTTCATTTTAATTGTAGACCCCTTGCCAAACAAACAAGGTAGATTGCGGCTATTACATGCTGAAGTTCATGAAGGAGATCATTCAACAATGGCCAACTAATGAAATCAAGTTTGTTGGCAAATCATATACAGATGGCCAAGTCAACCAGATTAGAGAACATTGGACAAAGTTTGTACTTATTTTTGTTGGCAAATAGGTATAGTACTTTCAAATAGACATTGGCAAATCACTTATCAATCGTTGAAACATCTCATGACAATCCTGAAGATCCTCTATGTTATGCATATTGAAAAAAATGTGTTTGAAAGTCTCCTTGGTACCTTACCAAATATCCCTAGTAAGACCAAAGATGGCTTGAATGTGAAAGTACGCATGTCAAGAGGAGTACTTCGGAAAGCTTGCCCACTATGTATTTTGATGAGGACAACTTGTGTTTCATAAGAGCTTGAAGATCATCAACAAATCAACGTTCTTAAGCCTCAAGATTGGTATTAGACTTAGACTAGTAATTAGTTTAGGTTGAGTCTAAGGCTTAGGTAAACTCAATGCATGTCTCATATACATAATTCATTAAATCATTTTATTTTGAGATATGACATTCATAATATGTTCATGCATCATATATATACATGTTATCTGTGCATCCTAGGCATAAACTTAGTGTTGAACATGTATAAGTTAAGTGCATAACGTATTTGAGTATTGCAATTTAAAAATATACATAGAAATATGCAGTTAATCGATTAAGGTGAGTTTTAATCGATTAACGTAAGTTTTTGAAAAGCAGTTGGAACAGAAAACTTGGAAAACCGAATCAGTTACAATTTTGTATCTCGTTAATC
>NC_032026.1:2385594-2406869 GCF_001865875.1 Lupinus angustifolius
AGGGAGTCAAACCAAGGGATAAGGTTCTTTAGTTTTCAAGAAAATGTCTAAGTGTTGTAATTGGAAGAATTTTTTGTAAAACGTTATTTCGATTATAGTGAAGAAAAATCTCCCAGATCAGCCGGGAGGCCTAGATGTAGTTTTCCAGTGGACCCGCAAACGAACCAGGATAAAAACTTTGTTGCACACTTTTATTTCCCTCTCTTTATTGCTTTAATCGATTACTTTGTATACATGTATTAATTGTAATAATCTGTTTCTATACTGTACTGTTGTAACTCTGATATATCTGTTAGCTCTGTATATTTGCTTCGATCTCAGTTGCTTGTCGTACAAGAAACTGAATCTGTTAGTGCGATCTGAGCTGTTTTAATCAATTAAATTGCTTGCGTTAATCGATTATTCTTTCTGTGTTAATCGACTAAACTGGGGTTTTTTCAGCATTGAATGTTGTTTGCGAAAAGCGGATACTTTGACCGCTACACCTATTCAACCCCCCTCTAGGTGTATTTTAGCCACTGATACCTAACAGAATGCAAGGTTGGACTTGGTTAGTATGGAAATAAAAAAGGAATTTGGACCGATAATGAAGGGAAAACGTACATTCGATTTCCGAAAGAAATGGTTAGCCAATGGTCCAAGTATTCATGTCTTATCCTACACTGCTTACCTAATTAATTGGTTCACGTTTTATACGAAAAAACAAGATGATCAAAGTAAAATGCAAAATAGTGGAGTGACTTTTGTTGCTCGAACTTTATACATGTCAAATGCAAAAGATAGAAACCCAATATATACGAACATCTCATACTCTGGAGTGATTGAACAAATATAGGAATTGGATTACACAATGTTTCGGATGTCGGTTTTTTATTGTATGTGGGTTGATAATAACAATGGTTTCCGAGTTGATGAGTTAGGGCTCATGTAGGTGGATCTTAATAGGTCAGGATATAAAGACGAGTCATTTATTCTACCATCACAAACTCAACAAGTATTCTATATTAAAGACCCAACTGATATGAAATGGTCCATTGTTCTTTTAACTAACGAAATAATTATCAATAATATTGATGACAAAGAATATGAATATATCTGTTTTGGCACATATCAGTCGCGTGAGAGCAGACCAACAATGAATGATGATTTATATACAAGAGATGATCACGGTCAAGGGCTTTGGATGAATCAATATGTTCTTTCAAACAAGGATGATATCACAGTACAAAAACAATCAAAGAAAAGGAAAAAGTAGATGCAAGTAGTCTTTGTATAATTATAGCTTAATTTTGATTGTTTGTTTATATAATTTTGTTTCTTTATAATTTGCTTAAATTTTTTATTTGTAATTATGTATTCTGTCAAAACATAATTGACATGATATTCATTGTTTGTAGTTTGTATTGTATTGATGTTAATAAAACAAACTTCTGACTTGTAGTAATATGTCTGTGTTGTTCAGAATATATAAATGTTATATTGTTGAGAATGTTTGTTTTGTTAATAAATGTATATACATGTATTAATTTATACAATTCAATAGTGAATTCTAGGGGAAGCTCTAGCATGCGCTATTGTATAAGATTAATACAACAACGTTTTTTATAGACATCAATGTTTTACATGTTTAATGCAACAATACAATATGTGTGTTGCGCTGTTGTATTAAGGTGTTGTTTGAGAATATTTATGATTATACAACAACGCTTTTCTCATAATGTACTGTTATATATATGCACTACAATATCTCGACAATAAACGCTGTTAATAATACCTATAAAATGTGTTGTTTATGTAAGACCTATAATAACAATACGCGATCTATATTTTTTTACCATTAGGTACTAAATATAGTATATGGTAGTGAGTCCCACTACACTTGGTATTTATCCTCACACTATTCCTTAATGCCCATAGCACTTGAATTATTTGTGCTTGTTCTATCTTTTGCCTATACAATTTGATTCTATATACATCGGTCTCTAGTATGAATCCTTTGTAAACGTTTCAGCCATTGCCAATATTAAAGGTTGCTATTTATTCTAATCACATTTATTGTCCCAAAATATATATTATTTTATATGGTATAAACTGTAATTGGGCAGAAAGATATTTAATAATTAAATTTTTAACTTAAATACATTTATGTTAACCAATCACAGTTCATGTCATATGAATTAATATATATTATATGATAAAAATGTGCTCCCGTATTTACTATCGTCAAACTACTTCCCCTGTTTCCTTTAATTTAATGATGAGGTCAGAAAGTCAACCCACCAATAATGAAATGTAAGTCACCAATATTGAAATCATAGCTATTAATACTCTATCTTCTTCATGTAACCATAAAATCTATGGATGAGATGGTATGATATTATATGTCAATCAAAAATAAAAAAAATAGAGAAGTGATATATAAGATTGCTATCCCTCTATCTTAATTTTTTTTAGAAGGCCTAACTTACTTAATAATTGAGTCTTATGATTTGAAAGAACAATTCATAACACTCAACATCTTTCTACCAATGAGACCATTCTCTCGTAGGTATATACATATATATATGTTATAGTGTTTTTTTGATCCGTAATAAAAGTTTACTAAAAAGAGAAAAAAATGAGGAGAAGAAGTGATACTTCCATCCACTTATAGTGTTTACATAACTAACATAAATGAATGTAAGTCAATAAGTTTATATATGTTGTATTGTTATGTTTGATTTTTGTGGTGTGCATGTAGAAAATGTTTTATCGGAAAAGGTATTAGTCTTCCACTTTCGACTGATACACCTTCGTACACCCAAACAAATAACATAAAACAACATGTAGTCTCAATATTTTAGCCATATTGGAATTATATTATTCTCAATATCTTTATTCATACATAATAGAAAGCACTCCCAGATATGAGAGATGCACTTATCACTGAGCCCATAACATCAGTAGAGCTCTTTATTTTATGAAAACACGTACATGTTTAGAAATCACCAAGAAAGTGTTTCAAGGGCAAAATACAACCCTATAGTTAGTTCCTCCGGGGCATGTAAATGTGCTTGTTGGGTCATCCTTAGGGTAACTATATGCATCAGGGCACCTATCCTTAAAGAATCTTGAATAATCAGTGGCTTGACAACTACCAGAATTGCAACAATATTGATCAGTTTTGAACACAGTGCAAGGGTTGTTGCATCCACCATCAGCTTTAAGCACACTAGGGCATTGTCCATTTATGTCACTAGTGCACCTAATGGCACGAGTGCACCCATTTGAGGTAGGACTAAATTCCATTGGAACATTGAACCCATCAACAAGTGATATATCATAAAAGTCTAAGTTGTTGAATTGGTTTAGGGCAAACTCGGCAAGGGTGTCTGGCGCTGCACCGTATGCCGTGCATTGTAGAACACCACCGCAATCACCGGTCTGACAATGTCCTCTTCCGGACCCATCAAAGTTGCAATTGGTTCGAGCCCATATGCGTGCCCCGGCCGTACCGGAAGCAACGTCAATCCCCCATGTCTCGCCAGAGTTAAGTTGTCTGCCTCCGCCAGTTGGCACGGCCGCAGCCCATACAGTGTATGGACATCTGTTTGTGATGTCAAAATGGGCCGCCCTGGCGAAAGCAAGACAACTTATGGTAATGAAAAAGTAGATAGAGAGACTTTTAATGTTGGCCATTGATTTTGATTATTGTTGTGGTGCATGTGAATTGAAGAAAATGTCCTGAGAGTTGGGTTTATATATAGGATACTAGATGGTTTAGCATGGGTCCATTCAATAGGTATACTTAACAATTTCATATGACTAAAGTTTTGAGATATTCATATTATGATGTCATTTTATTGCTGATGTATGGATTTGAAATCAAGTCAAGTATTTGGAATATAAAATTCGTAATTTCTAGTAGTACTATGTAAATATTGATGGACGGGTTTCAATTAATTTTTTTATAGAAATGAAATCAATTATGATAATTAGTTACAATAATATTCATATAATAGTCATGCTATTTATTTCATAATCATGTGTTAACCAGATTTCATTGAGCACCTTTTAATTGAAGGACCAAAATATATATATTAAAAACTAAAATCTAAAATCAGCACTCTTGAATGTTATATCATTTTTTAGTCAAGACTTTTCTCCTTTAATTCATTACAAGGGTGGGCACTGATTACTTTTCCACATTACAGCTATGTGAGTATTTGGCATATCAAATGGCATATCCATACTCTTTAACCAATCATAATTATAGCATTTTATTTTACAAAATTATAAGGTCAGTGAAGAATGAATAGATATTTGTGATTGCTAATATTCTCTCCCAAACATATAATCTATGAAAATATTAAATAATACCAATACTAAGATTGGACAATACTTATGTGAAATCCTTTATATATGTCAATATGTGCATGATATATTATTCACCGTAAAAAATATAACACATGCGTATTTTCTTACAGCTATTAATAAAAATAAGGTACATATACCTTCTTTTAATAACAAAATAAAAAACTTAAAGAACTTTACTAAAGTTTTCTGGTATAGGATTTTATGAACCCGTATAATGCACGAGTTATCTCTCAATTTTGTAATTTTAAATTTATTTATAATTGTTAGATTTGGCTGTATTGTAAAAATGATTTTTAAGAGTTATAAAATATTCACTGTTGATTTTTTTTGTAGTCAATTCTACTGCGTTTATTATCATTGATTTATATAAAAACTAATAGTACTATAGTATTTTTTATATTTGTAGAAACAGAACAACAATTATTTAATAATAACCCAACTATTGTAATTCATTAGTACTATTTGTATTCTGGCCATGAACAATGAAGTACAGAGTGAATTGCAACGAGAACCTCTTCCTATATTCCACATACACAAATCACAATAACTACATTACATTTAGTTCTTTTGTAAGGGAGGTGATGTAATTACACTGATCTCTTATTAGGGGAGCTAAATTTAATGTTTTATGTAGGGATGAGAACTAGATCTATTAGGTTTATCTCTTACCATATTTTAAATATTGATTGATACTTCGATTATTTTTAACCTGAATTTAGCCTTAAACTTGAAGGATAAACCGACAGTAAATGTTGTTTGGGTTTCTTTTTAAACCCAAACCTGATTACAGACGCAATTAAATATAATGCATATATCTTTTAGATAAAGTCTTCTTAATATTATTAATTATTATGAGAATGCGGTTTGTCATATGAAACGATATATGTGAATATTTTGTTAATTATTTACATATATATATATATATATGATGAGAAAACTAGAGAATTAATATACTTTGTACCAAAGAGATGTTATTATTTTATACACAATTGAATATATATACAAAAATATAATGAAAAATAAGCAACCATATTGTATCATGTTTATCAGTTGTTCAACACTAAATATTAATTATCTAATTCTGAATCCAAAGGCAATGAAACTCATCATATATTTGGGCCCTAAAATACTTAATATTATTCCACATGGACGACATTTTGGATTTCGAGAATACTATGGTCTCAGATGATTTGTAGCCACTAAGAGGTGTTTGTAAAGAAAAGTCTTAAGTGGTTAGAGATGATTTTCCATCCTATTTATAGCCATGGGATCATCATTTATTGGTTTTCTAAAACTGTTTTGTCGGTGTGAGACTCCTCTATTCACCGGAGGGAGAAGTACTATGAAAAGGGAGCGAAAACATAAAATGTGATGATAATATGTCCTTTTATTTATATTTATGTCATTTTTGTCCTTAAAATTAATAATAAAAACATAATTTCTCTCTAGTAATAGAGATGATCCCTATTCATTTTGTTGTGTTCTGATGAGTATTATTATAGAGAAGACATTAATTTAGTGATATAAATTCTGTTACATTCTCAAAAAATTAAAAGGTTAAAAATATGATTTTTGAGCATAACATTTGTTAGGAATAATAATCATTCACTTGTAATTCATAAAGTGAAAAATAACTTAAGTAGTGAAATACTAAATACTATTAAAATTTCACAGAATGGGTCATAAAAAGATAACTACTCATTAGAGTATATTTGTTATCCCACTTTTTGTACCACTTCATGTATGATAACTTTCGATAGGTTGAAAAAAATTATTTAAGTTAAACTTGTAATATTTAAATATATTTCTGACCAATCATATATTTTCTGATATATGGAGTGACACAAAAAGTAAGAGAGCATATTAAGGAAGCTGGTAATTGGCAATGACATGATAATGTAATTAATTGTAGATCAAATTTGTATATTTCAAGTTTAGTTGCAAATATCATTTTTTTGAAAAATACAACATGCTGGTTGAGTTTAGTTGTGTAAATATAATTTTTTAAACTAATTGCAATAACCAGCACTTGGACATATTATATTAGGAAGGTTCTATTAGTAAATATATCTTACTGTTGTCAATTGTCATCATTCTAAAAGGAAGAGAAGAAAAATCAACGAACTGTATTGCACCATTTTCCACATTGTGTGGAAATTTGCAAGGTGTCGTCAATGTATCGATTATTGCCATTCAAATAGGACCATAAGAAAAATCAATGAAGTGTATATCACGATTAACATAGTGTCGGGATAAAGATACATGTCATAAATTATGTATCATACTAAAGAAAATATGTTACATCAATTATTATAATATAATGATAGCTACAACCAACAAAATATTAAATAATAATTATGTAGTGAGGGTTACAGCTAATAACAAATAATTAATACAAAATGGATTAAAACTTAAAAGTAAGACCAGACTTCTTCCATAGGAGTGATGATTTTTTTTATAAAAATAAAAACTACAAAAGTTATTTATATGGATAAAAATATAAAAATTTAAGGACCCCATTAATTATGATTCTACTTCTCTTGCTTAGTGTCGACCCTGCATTAATATTCCGTGTGGAAATTTGCAAGGTGCTTATGGACTTATGGTCAACATACCTAGTATTGTCATTTTATTTTTTTTAGATGGAAATTGGAGGAAGGAAAATTAAGAATTGCATTACATGGTGATAAGTATTGTTACCCTATTCTTGAAACTACCCTTAATGCCGGCCACCTTTCTTTGAACAAGTGATTACTTACACCTAAAGACACAATGAAAGATCCAAACTTTTTTCCCTTGTTTTAATATGGACATGAGCATTCTATTCCCATGGAAAATGAGAATTGCAAAGTGGTAGTAAAGTAGTGCAACAAGTAGAAAAGGGTAAAGGGTAAAGGGTAAAGGGGGAAAAAGAGCATAATAATGAAAGTAGTTTGTTAAGGTTTTCTCCTTGAATAAGGGAAACTGTTGCAGCTACTGCTCTCTTCATGTTGTTTATCTAATTCATTGATTGAAGTTGAAACCTGTGTGATTCCACTTCCATCCGAGGATGATGAACTTGTGTTGTTGTCCTTTTGAGCCAAGAAGTCATAGAAAACCAGCTTTGAAGTGTTATTCCTCCTCACCTTGTTCTTTTTGTTGTGGTTAAACTTGCCTATGTCTATTTTTGTTGTACCTCTCTTCTTCAAAAATATCCGACATAAAACCCAATTTTGCATAGGAATCTGAGAGAGAGTGGTGTAGATGTTAAGGAGGCGATATTCATGGATGATCCAATCAGTTCTGGAACCATGAGGTGGCTTCCCTGTATAGAAAACAAGAGTCTTTTTCATACCCACACCTTGTTTTGAAGTCACAATTTGTTTGTCCAACCCAGTTGCCTTCCAGTAACCTGAATTAGTAGCTCTGTTAGATCTGTTCCCATTTGGATATTTGGCTTCCTTTGTGCTGAAGAAGTACCTCTCTTCCTCCAACTCACCAGGCAAGTCCCAAGGGTCAGATTTGCAAACATCAACCTCAGGAATGATGGAAGCAGGCAAAGGAAAAGAAAAGACTTTACGCTTCAAATATTGTACAACCAATTCCTCATCTGTTGGGTGGAAACGGAACCCTGGTGGCAATCTCACTTCTCCATTCTTAACAAAATTCACCTTCTCCATTCTCTAGTATTGTCATTCAAAACGGAAGAGAAGAAAAATCAACTAAATGCGTAGCACCATTAATATTCCACATTAAGTGTAGGCATTGCAACGAGCGCGAGCTGACGTGAGTAATGTTTTTCCATTCTTAAACCCACAATATTTATGAGTACCCGTGTAGGTAGCAGATATTTGTGGCTACCTAACGAACTTTTAATTTGAATTACATATTTATATATTTTGTAATAATAAATATATAAAAATAATTATTATATGAATAAATATGATACTTATATGATAAATTTATGATCATAGTTGAATAGGTGAAAATTATTATGAAATAATAATAAAGTACATGCTATATGATCTTAAAATAAAAAAAAAATTAATATATATAAAAATTTAATTAATAAATTTGCGGGTACCCACAAGGTGAGTATCATAAAACTCGTTCCCACCCATAAGTTATTTTTACGGGTACCCATTGCGGGTATTTTCACGGGTACCTATGAGTCGAGTTTTTTACCTTCCCTAATTGTGTGGAAATTTGCAAATGGTTTCGATATTTATTTACAATACAATACTCCTAATTACCAATACTGGTATATGGTATGTTTATTTTAGTTTTATAATGAATGTATAATAATTTATTTATTTATTGTGTGAAGGGATGTATTACTTTTTAATTGTATGAATATATTATTTCTTATTGAATATAAAAATAAGTAAATTATAGTATAGAGAATAAATAAACATAAATAGAGAATTAAGACTCACAATAAACCTGTATTTGCTTTGATCGAGACACTAATAATGTTAGGCTGCGCTAAAATACTTGTTTGATCAATCTATCTAATTTTTCTTCTTAATGAATGTGACATGGATTAGAAATTTAAAGAAGAAAATATAAACATTGCCTTGAAATAAAAAATAAATGAAATACTATATTGAAAATGATCGCTCTTAATTTTTTAGGATCCTTTAAGTGGTCCTTGATATTGATATTCTATATTTGGCTTTTGCAAGGAAAAAAATATGACAAAAAATTATAATTCTAAATTCAATTCAAAATTTATTGTGGTGATAGTGTAGGTGATGACTAGGATATAGTGGCCGTGATGAACTAATGCATGGTGGTCAATAGAGAGACATGAGAGTAGTGATGGTGGGTTATGGTAGTTGTGAGTGGTTATAAGATAAAAAGGTTTGGTGATTATGGTGGTAACGAGGAGATGATTTAGGTAATAATAGGTAATGATGACAATGTAATGGTGACAACATTGGCAACAATGACAATGATGATGTTTGCAGCACAAGTGGTAATATGATGGTTGTGGTGACATATGATTGTTGAGGAATTATATTGTGTTAAACTAATGCCACAAGAAACATTCTCCTATGCATATACAATGTAACAAACATCTAGTAAAAGAGAAACAATATGCACACTAAGTGCAGTAGCAGAAAACAGAGGAAAAATGAAAAAGAGGATATGTTTGAGAGAAATGTGAATTATAAAGAAGAATGAACTAATTTGTATTGAAAATGTATTGAATATCAATTACCACAACCATAAATCTTTGAAATATTAAGTGATATTTATAGCTTCCAAATTCCAACTAATTCTAACTAACTTTCTATGCTAGGAAAGTATACAAACTATCATACTGAAATAACACAAAATTTCTTCTGGTAGAAGTTTCTTCATTTTTTGTTATTCCAAAATTTCTACTAAACTTCTACGGGTGGAAGTCTCCACATTTTCTATTATTAATGCTGAAATTACATTATTTCTAACGCTCTTCCTTAATTCAGCATTCATAACCTATTTCTTAAACCTATCTTCATTCTTAGCCTCTCAAACCTTTCTTTCTTCAAAAGTTTTGTGAAAACATCAGCAAATTGATTTTCAGAATTGCAAAATTCTAGCTTTACTTTCCCTTTGCTCACTTGTTCTCTAATGTAGTGAAATCTAGTCTCTATGTGTTTACTTCTTCCATGAGAGACTGAATTTAGTGCCAAATTGATTGTTGATTTGTTATACACCATCAACAAAATCCCATCCTCTTGCTTTATCTTCAATTATGACAGTAAAGCCTCCATCCAAACAGCGTTATACTTAGAGACCTCACCATCTGGTTTCAACCTGGTCTTGTATACCCATTTCACAGCTATAGCTTTCTTTCCTCTTGGCAATTCAGTTAGACTCCAAGTATTGTTTCTTTCTATAGACCTCAGTTCTTCTTCAATTGCCTCAACCCAATGTGTTTGGTTCAAAGCATCTTCCACATCTATTGGCTATCTCAGCAAACAATGTCATATGCACAAAATCACTGTCTGCATTGATTGTTGAGTCAGAGAACACCTCATAGTCACTTAGTCTTGAAGGTGGTTGTCTAAGTCTTTGAGTTGTTGGAGGATTCACCATTGTAATAAGCACAAAAACTGGATCAAATATTATAGTCTCACCAATGCTACTTTCATCAGCTTCTTCAAATTGCAATAGGGTCTCTTGACCTTTATTAGAACTTTTAAGGTTTCAATTGTCCTTCATAATTGTTGATTGAAGGTACTTTTGGTCATTGATTAGTATGCTAATATTGAAGGTTTTGTTGGCTGAAAGTGGAGCCTTCAAGATTTTGTGTTTGTTTTTGTCAAACACCTTCAGCATACTATCCTTCATCTCCATGATATATCCCTTTTCCAGCAGCTGTCCAAGACTGACCAGAATGCTCTTCATCTTAGGTACATATAGGACATTTGAGATGTAGACTTTCTTCTCATCTCTTCTTTGGATCATCATCTTGCCAATTTCTTCTGCAGTGACTACACTATGGTCAACAAACTTAACCTTGCTCTTTGCTGATTCATCAAGTGTTGTGAACCAATCCTTCTTGCCTATCATATGATTTGAGCAACCAGTGTCAAGATACCAAAAATCAACATCTTGTTGGTTGTTTTTTGTAGTTGCCATTAGTAGGTAATGATCATCATTAGAGTCGCCATCATGTGTCAATCTGGTTGTTTCATCTTTTCTGCCTAGCACCTTTTTTGACTTGCATTCTGCTGCATAATGTCCATATTCTATGCAATTGCAGCACTGAACCTTCTTCTTGTCAAACCTCCTTCTATTCATTGAGTTTCTTCTTTGATCATGATCAATGTTGTTTGTGATGTTTGGTCTTTGAGATGAGGAGCATTGATCAAATTTATTCTCCTTCTTCTTATTCTTATTCCACTGTCCAGAAGGCTTCTTGAAAGATTGTGCTTGAAGTGCATGATCATCATTCTTCTCTAAGCCTCTTTATTTAAGCCTTTGTTCATGAGCTTCAAGAGAGCTTTGCAACTTTTAAACTTGTAATCTTCAAGATTCTTGGACTCCTCTATTGCAACAACAATATGGACATACTTAAGAGTTAGAGTCCTAAGTATCTTCTCAATAATAGATTGCACTTTCACCTCTTCTCCACACGATTTCATTTGGTTGATGTGTGTGAGAATCTTGGTGAAGTAATCTGCTATTATCTCATTCTCCCCCCTTTGAAGGAGTTCATACTTTCTTCTCATTGTTTGAAGTTTCACTTTCTTCATTTTTGCAGCCCCTTCATAACTTTTATCCAAGTTATCCCAAGCTTCTTTTGTTGTGTTGGCACCAACAATTCTCTTAAAGTTGGCTCCATCAACACATTGATGGATTAAGAACAAAGTTTTGCAATCCTTCTTCTTGGATTCTCTGTAACTTGTCCTTTGAGCCCCATTTTCATTCTTCTCAACTTATTGGTATCCATTCTGAACTATCTCAAGTACTTCTTAGAATCCAAAGATAGTTCTCATATGAATTCTCCATCCATAATAATTTTTGGTGTCAAGAATTGGTAGTGTCATTGCAAACTCAATACCATTTTCCATGATAGATCTAAGATCTTGAAATCTTCTTTCCTTGTTGTCCTACTATTTGTTCTTATCTTCCCACTTCGAATCACAACCCAAGATCCATCAAGAATCTTGCTTCAACCTTTGCTCCTGATACCACTGTTAAACCAAGGCCACAAGAAACACTCTCCTATGCATACACAATGCACCAAGCAGCCAATAAAAGAGAAACAATGTGCACCCTAAATGTAGTAGCAGAAAACAGAGGAAAAATGAAAAGAAGATATGTTTGAGAGAAATGTGAATTATCAAGAAGAATGAACTAAGTTGTATTGAAAATGTATTGAGTCTAAATTATCACAACTATTACATCTTTGAAATGCTAAGTGCTATTTATAGCTTCCAAATTTCAACTAACTCTAACTAACTTTTTATGCTAAGTGTTATTTATAACTTCCAAATTCCAACTAAATCTAACTAACTTTAGTGTCTCAATTCTAGTTATGGAATTGTAATTTTTATGGTGAAGATTAATTATTTATCCCATTCCAAATGGACATCCAAATAAGACAATTAAATTCGAATACTCAAATCAATCCCAAGCTCAATTTCATGCACAATTTCTTATACCAAACAAACTAATGAACTAACCAAACAAGCACTTCATGTATTTGAAGAAACTATTTTCCTGTATAAGATATATTGAATTCTTTAACCATTATTATTAGGGCACTCTTAACATTTCTCTTATCTCATTTTTTAGTTTTTAATTTTTTCCACTAAGCATGGATTTAATTCTCTAATTATGAGACGTGTGTCGTCATGGATGACTAGAATATACCATAAATAGTATCTTTATCTCTCATCTACAACTCTTTTCTCTCTTCCCCCTCCTTCCATCTCCATTCTCATTAAGCAAGCATCCCAATTGAACCTATAAGATATTTGTCGCGACCAGATTTTTTGTTAGAAGATCGACTCTATGACTTAGGAAGAGGCGAACTCGATTTCTATCTCTTCCAAATGATTTGGAGTCGTCACTACGTTTTTTGCGTTTAAAACGTAGAAAACTCTCTGCTATGCCCAATTCAGATAATTTGGTCTTTTGAACAGAGATTCTGAGCTCGGGAGTCGATTACGAATTGTGAAAGATATTAGTACCGCGTCTGCCCATATTAAAACATTACCCTTGCTAATCACATTAACTTTTGTACCCTTAAAATTATTTGTTAAAAATCAATTATAAAGCAAAATCTTTTATTTTTATATTTGTGTTTAATAAGAGTTTATCTTGCTCCTGCATATCTCTAGGTGCAATAGAGAAATCAAGACTACATAGTTCTGATTTAAAAATGATTAGTTAATTTGTTTGCTTTTTTATCGATTTGAATGTATTGATAGATATGGTAGAATTGATTTTTATTGGTTTTATAATATATATAACAATTTTAATTGAATGGAATTAATAGCTTAGAGACAGTGTTAGTCGTACATTATAAAAGTTAGTTTGAGATGAGTCAAACCATGACCTTACTATAAAAAATTCATATTTAATTGTGTGATATGATAATTTTTAATTGTTTTTTATATGGAACTAATAGCTTAACGACGATATTGGTCGTAGACCTTCTTCTTATTTTCATAGAAATTTTCATAGAAGTTAGAGACCTCGAACCATAACCTAACTATAAAAATTTCATAAAATTCATTTAGGTGATAAAATAGTTTTAAATTATTTTTATACAGAATTAATAACTTAAGGACAGTGTTAGTTGTAGATATTCTTTCTATTTTTAGATAAGTTAGAGACTACTCAAATGACTATCCTATAAAATTTTCATAATTAGTTTAATTGATTATATACATAATAACACCATTAGAATTGTCAAACGAAAGCAAAGAAACTCGGAGAGATCAAAATTTAATTCACGTAAGGGCTGACTAAAAGCCAACTATCTTTGTATGCTTATTGATTAAAGAAATAATTGTGCCTTAGCTTAACAATTGTTACACAACTTATATGATATGTCCATCCTTGTGCATCTTGTTCATAAACATGAGTCTAGTATTAAATTGTACAATTTAATCTAGCAAAGTTAGGAATTAGAAGATGATTTAATACTGATTTCTCTCTTAACTACATGCAAGTACATTATAGGTGACAACACTAAACTTATTAAAAGTATGGAAAAAAAACCACATTGTTGGATGTTTCTCATGTCACCAGATTTTATAAATTCTAATTAACATTAGTTAAACGGAGACTTGGACGTATGAATTACAAAAATTAAGAATCTTTCCTGAATATGTATTGGTTGAGAAAATAAATGGTAAGACTAGAAATATATTGCACATCATATAAAATGCTTACTAAATTTTGGTGAGAAATATTACCAACATAAGCTTATGATGAGTTACAGTAAAAGAAAGATCAAATATACCTGTTTACCTATCTGACCCATTTGAGTAGCTCTCATTATAAAATCTTCAATGTCTCTGGCTTTCTCAGGTTTCAAAAAAGCAGTTTGAGCAACTGAAGTTACTTTCACTCATCAAAACGTTGTTTTTTATGAGAGCACCAAAAGAAGATACTCCTGTAGTTGCTCTCTCACTTTAATCGGCTACTTCTTAGATATGATTATTGGTTCTCGTAGGTGAGAGTGATGAAAATATAAACAAAATAGAGAACTTCATTTTTTGGGACAAAATTGTCTTTTTTGTTGGAAAAAATCACTGCCTCTCCCCTTCCCATCTCATGTGTTTTTTATATATAAAGATATCCTTTAAGTTGGCAAAGAAATCGTCATCCGAGAATTAAGTGAACATTACTTGGTAAGAAAATTCATTAATACCGTAACTCCATGAAAATTATCATAAGGAAAAGGAAGGGTTGGTTGCTAAAAAGAGAGTGTATTAAGAGGGCTCATATGAACATAATTCCCTTTGGTTTTTTACCTTCTTCCATTTTCTTTCATATTAGGTTACTCTTCATTTTTTTGCTGAAAAAGAAATTACCCCATTCTTTCATTATTATTGCAGCACTTATCCCGAGTGCCTTTTCGTTTAAAAATATGTAACATTTCTTTATTTTAATAAATACAAATACCGAAGAGTTTATCATAAATATATTTAAAATTAAAATAAAACTATTTTAAAGTTTTCTAATTGATCGTTAATAACTGGTCATTCAAATGAGATGCAAATGGTTTATGGACAAATCTAAAATAAATACTCTTTTAATCACTTCAAAATATAACCCAGACAAAATTGAGTATTCACATATTTAGCTCCACCTCATATACAAAGTCATCCATGTCACCATATTTTATATTGTACTCAGTTTTCATATCCACCTTGTAATCATGACTTGCGCCAAGACTAGGGATGACAAAATGGGATTGGCTCGACGGGCCAGCCTATTCGGATATGTGTTTTTAGCGGGCCGAACTGAGGGTTTTAGCCCAAAAGTCTGTATTCAACCCGTTTTAGAAGCTCGTTTTTTAGATGGGTCATGGAGGGCCGGACCGGACTGACCTGACAGGCTAACATTAAGATTAAAGTTCATTTGTCTATCATGTTGCTCATTGCAATTAAGATTAAACTTTTACAATTTTAACTTATGTTTGGATGCTTAAACATATAATTCTTCTTTCTCTTTGTAAAGTGAACATTTAATATCTCTTTATGTAGTTATCTATTATCTTCACTCTTATCCAATTATTGTACTTGTTATCATATAAAGGTAGAGTTTCACTGAAAAATAGGGGTATTTGAATCAAATTTAAATATTTAATTAGTTGAAATGGAAAATTGGAAACTCAAACAGAACTACTGATTTTGATTCATTTTGGAAAATTAATTGAATTCGAATTTGTTTCAATTTATATTTTTAATGTAGTCAAATTCAAATTAAATTGAGTAATATATATTTTATTGTGATTGATTTATAATATAATAGTTTTGATTCTTATATATTTTTTAAACTTAGGAGTTATAAGCTCTATTGTGAACCAGAAGTCTAAAAGTTTAAGACTATAGTGGTTAATTGTTTAGAATTTACAAGTTTTGTACTAATGCAATATGTTATTATGAGATTGTGTCTTTTGTTTGTGATTTTTTGTTTTAAAAGACATTTATGAATTGCTTGAATTACTTATTTTTGTCTAAAAGCTTTAATGTGTGTTTTGAAAAAAAAAACAAAATGGGCTAGTCCTACCAAATATAGGTCGGGCTAGCATTTTGAGCCCTTTTAGCAATAAGGGTCGGGTCGGGTCGGACCAGCCCATATTCTGACGGGCCAAAAGCGGGTCAGGCCAGGCTAACTCGTATTGCCACCCCTAGCCAAGAGCATTAGCGGATCTTTTTTCAAACATGTGGGATTATAATTTTATTTAATTACAATTTATTATTAAATTTTATACAATAATGATAAAATATAAAGAAATAGGGACAATTATATAAAAGTTTTAAAATAACATTAATTTAAATGTCAATAATTAAGAATAAAAGTTTCAACTATATTTTCCAATATAAATCATCATCTTGACAACGGAAAATAAATCCCAATATTAGATTGATTTAGTAATTAAGAACTAAATTTGACAAAGAAATTCACCATAAAATCAATGAGTCCAAATCATGAAAATGATTTCTCTACTTTCAGAAGTTGGATAGCGTACATCTACCTCTCCATATTAAGTACGAGCCTTATGTATTAGGTCATCATTATTAAGTACGAAATTGGTGAGACAAAATACAAATATTAAATATAATTCAAATATTCAGTCTATGTGAATTATGAAATCAATAACTAAATTCTATGGAATCCTTTCGGTACATACTTAAAGTGTCATACCCCTTCTATGAAGGTGTTCTTTATCATTGAACATCATTAATCATCCGTCTGGAACATTTTAATGTATATAGATAAGACTAAAAAAGAAATTTTCAGGCCATTTACCATGAAGAGTGTTCCTTCTATAACCCCATTTGCATGGCACTTTAACCACGCTTCACTTCAGTTTCATTATAGATTCTAACACATTTTGGCCTTCACTACACCAGAGTTGCCATTTAATAGCGTGCATTTTAGATATATAATAACATTTTTGGGCGTTTTCTATGTAAGTGCAGTAGTAGATAATCATGTTTAACAGCGCTTTGCAGGCACTATTATATGACATACATACAACAACATTACCTCCAACGAGCGTTGTTATATATTTCATACATATAACAACGCATGCTAAAATGCACGCAGTTGTATTGTTCATAAATATTCTCAACAACACATATATACGATGACGTCACTTATAACGAGCGTTGTTGTATTAATAATATACAACAAGGTTTACTATAATGTACGTTCTTGTATTAATCATATAGAGCAATGCTTTCTATAATGTGCATTGTTGTATTAATCATATACAACATCACTATCTAATACATGTGTTGTTATATTTATACAATACAACAGTGCACTCTACAATGAGCAGTGTTGTATTGAAAACATACAACAACACTTGTCATAGCTTCACCTAGCATGCGTTGTTGATTTGTAAACATTAATATCTGTATATACATTTATTACGACACAAACATTCTCAACATCACAGACATTCTTAAAATCACAGACATTCTCAACAGCACATACACATTAATATCAATCAGAAGTTTTGTTATTAATATTAATACATCAATACAGCACGAATTAATTACAAACAAATAATATCATGTCAATTATTTTTGGTAGAATACATAAAATTACAAACAAATAATATAAGTACAATATATGCAAATTACAAACAAAATTATGCTATAATTATACAAAGTCGTGCATCTACTTTTTTTATTTTCTTTGATTGTTTTTGGCTTGTAATATTATTGTTTAGAGGAACATATTGATTCACACAAACCCATCATTATGATAATCTCTTATATAAATCATCATTCATAATTGGTCCGCTCTCACACGACTGTGATGTCCCAAAATAAGGATCATCTCCAACATCAATATCTCCATATTCTTGGTCATCAATATTATTCATGATTATTTGTTAGTTAAAAGAACAATGGACCATTTCATATTAGTTGGATAACTAACATATAATATTTGTTGAGCATGTGATGCTAGAATAAATGACTCATCTATATACCCTAACATATTAAGTTCCATCTGCATGAACTCTAACTCATCAACTCGAAAGTCATTGTTGTTATCGACCCACATACAACAAAAAATCGGCACCCAAAATATTGTGTAATCCAATTCCCATATTTGTTCAATGACCCCAAAGTATGATATATTTGCATATATTGGGTTTCTATCTTTTGCATTTGACATATGTAATGTTCGAACAACAAGAGTCACCCCGTTATTTTGCATTTTACTTTGATCATCTTGTTTCTTCATATAAAACGTGAATCCATTAATTAGGTAACCAATGTAGGATAAGACATGAATATTTGGATCATTATCTAACCATTCCAATCTTTCAGAAATTGAATGTACATTTATATTCAACTCCTCAACAATGTGATTTTTTAGTCACTTTATTAAACACTGATTATGCGCTTTAGAAATCCAATTTTCATTCGTACTTAGGTTAAACTTCCTAAGCATCTCCTTGTGTCTTTCAACATATGGCTCAACCTCGTCGACATTATGTAAAACATATAAGCGCGCTTGCTCCAATTCGGTTCTTGTTATTGTCAATATTTGATTCTCAGTAATCCCTTCGCCAAATGTTCTTTTTGCATACCCGGACTTTGGAATGCCTATGAATTCATCATCGATAAGGTATTCGGTACAAAAATTAAGAGCTTCTTCAACAATATATCGCTCAATAATACAACTCTCTAGTCTTGATCGGTTCTTCGCATACCGTTTTAATGTCTTCATATAACGCCCAATAGGGTACATCATATATGAAGGGTGATAAGTGCCAAAAATACCTAATTTTCATACACTTTCCATGGCACTTATCCTATGCAAATCATGCAAAACCAACTTAATTCAACACTTTTTAGATAAATTGTCATATTTTGATCAAATATTTTTGACCACCTCGTTTCCAACTCTCTATGTAAAGTTTCTAGGAAAATTGAAGAAGAAGAAAAATACTCAAAAAATATATATATAGTCAAGCAAGGAGGTATCCACATAGGCCATTTTATGCACACATGAAGCTGCTCACAAGCAGCCTGGTGTGGACATTTTGCACTGCCCAGCTGACCTGGCACCAACTTGGCTTGGTCAGGCACAAGCATTACACGGTTAGAATCAAGCCTAGCACAAGCCAACCTACTGAAGCAGGCAGCTCAGTGTGCACCTTGGGACTGTCCAGCTGGAACCACACCTAGCCAGAGCAGGACATGTTACTCAAGCAGACAGCTTAGTGTGGTCACATAGGCAGCCAGGCGGGCTGGACCCAGCATGAGTCAAACTTGACTTAGCCACCAAGCAACCTTGACCTCACTTGACAAGGCCTCTAAGCACTTTTCAGAGTAGCCCACGATAACATGGTCAAGTAGCTCACAAGTAGCTTTGGTGAGTCAAAACCAAGCAGCTGACTAAGTTGCTTGGTCTTGAACCAAACCTATACTAAAGGGTTTGGTGCGCCTGGCATGGGCAAGTAGGTGGGCAGGCGGTGTCGAGGTTGCCTATAATTAAGGCCCCATTTAACACTTCAAAAAATCATCTTACACACTTGAAAATACACTTCATTCTTCTTCTTCACTTCTTCTCTCTAGAAATTGTAGCCTCGGTTTTAAAGTTGATCTAGGTAATTTTTTGTAAATTTTACTTAGAATTGAAGAAGAGAAAGGAGATGGAAAATGTGACACAAAAACATAATTTTGTAATCTCATTTGGGTGCAAAAAGCATCTCATCCTTGGATAGATGGCTCATGCTCCTAAACATTGATTTGGATTATGGTATAATATTATTTCTTCTCTTCTTTAGTATTATCTTTTGAAATTAATACATTCAAGATATTACTTTTTGGTTAAGTTTCGATTCTTTATGAAGTTCTTAATGCGGTTTTAGCTTGATCACCTAAATCTTGATTTAAAGATCCAAAATGATTCTTCACCTACATCTTAGTTCACTTGCCACATCAAACAACTATTTTAAGAAACTTATGTTCAAGGCTAAACGATGTTAATGGAGCCTAAAGTAGGGTGTGACAACCTACTCCGACGAGTGACACTTAACTATCATTTAGTGTATTTCATAAGGTTTGAAAATCATCTTATCATTCTAGGACACTTGATGAAGGATTTAGAAATCATGTGTGGAATTAGCTGAAAGTATAACACATAATTTGATAATGTTTTTCAAAACCATTTGAGTCTAGAAATAATTCCATATTTCAAACCAATTTTCTCCTCAAGAATTTATGAATATTAGTTTATGTTTCCTTGTTAGCTTTTATGCAACATAACACAAAATTATCAAAAAGTGTTTAATCATTATTTTTGCTATAATATGTCTATATGATTTTCTTCTATTATGCAATTCCCTTTGATTCGACATAACTAAGGGTGGAAATAGGCCAGACCAGGTAATCGAGGTCTTACCCGATACAAATAATATAACAATTAAAACTGCAGTACTAGGAAGTGACTCCTAGGTCGTTTCCCAAGGATTATCTTTCTAACAAAGCTTCAAACACCTTATACTCACACACACACAAGGGGGTTTTTGTTGTTGGATAGTATCAACATAAATATAATTCAGAAACAGTAGTTAAACAATGTAATAAAACGGCTAAATCCCTTTGGTTCGTTTGTTCACAACTCAATCCTCAGTTTCAAAAGATTATTTTCAGATTCCAACCATTAACTTCCGAATTTGTTGAGAATCAATTAACTAAGCGATAATCAATTCAAAGTTCCAGAACCTAAACCTCAAACTAGGCGAAATCAGTATAAGCATGAAACGATTAACAAATTCACACGAACTAAGCATTCATGCACTAGAGAGAGTAAATCAACTAAGTGAAGATAAACTCAACCAACCAGTTTCTAAACAATGGCATTAAGCAAACCATATTCAGAAATAAGATAAATAGAGAAACCGAAAATGCATTAATAACAAAACCTCAAGAGTTGTGATACATTACCAAAGGAACTTAGTCCAGAAATTTAGCCTTCCATGGCAATGGAAGAACAAACTGAAAATGAAAAATGAAGAAGGAGTGAAACCTTAGCAGAGGAAAAAGAGGGAAAACAGAAATGTGTTTATGTTTCAAAGTGAGGAACACACATAAAACTAAATTGGGCCTAAACAATGGGCTCAAAACTAAACTACAATAAAAAGGCTTCTAAAATAAAAATACAATTTTCACTTCAACACATATCTTCCACTTCCATAATGCCCAAAATGTCATTGGTGCCAAATGTGA
>NC_032026.1:2406969-2412182 GCF_001865875.1 Lupinus angustifolius
AATAAAGTATAAAACACTAAACCATGTGAAACAAAGTCAATTAGGCACAAAGAATCATCAATCATGCTAAATTAAGGTTATGAATAGTGTGTAATATATTGTTCATCAAATACCCCCACACTTAACCTTTTGACTCTTGGGCAAAATCAAGAAATAAGGTTATGTTAACCGATATGCACCAAAGTGAGTCATGCAAGAAGATCACAAAAAGTAGAAAATGAAACACCTAAGAAAATGACATACCTAAGAAAATGACATATTTCACAATGAAATCTAGGAAATGCAATGAAATGGGCCAATTCAAACACACAAGATTAAAAGAATCAAATCAAGATATCCATGAATATCATCCAATGAATTCAAGTATGCCACGAAACCATGATAGAACCTCACAAGATATGCTCTCTAAAGTGTTTACACTTATGTGTCTTAGGTTGCAAGTGTTTACACTCAAAGTACTTCTTGAAAACAAACACAACCATAGGCTTGACAAGCCTCTAACATCAACATCATAAGCACATACACATAAAGATCAAAAGGACTTTTCAAGGTTGTAATGGGGCCAAGGACAGGGTAGGATAATTATGGGATATGTAGGTAAAACCAAATGGAATATAGGAGCAATGGGGAATCAGTAAAAAGTGAGCAAAAATCAACCCAAAATAAGACCAAATCTCTAATTCCAATCTTCTTTGTTTTACTCAAACTTTTATTCACTTTTGTTTCTCTTTTTGTTGTTTTTCTTTTTTTTCGTTTTTTTTCTTGATTTTTTTTTTGGAACACTTATGTACACAATTGTATTAACCATCATTAAGACATAACCAAGAATCCACAAGATTTGAAGAATAATGCACCATTTCTTACTTAATACCTATTCCCAAAACAATTCAAAGCTCCAAAATTCCCTAAGCTTAGGACAATCATGGTTTTTCACTTATAAGTTTGTAATGATCTAAATAACAATGAAAGAGGTAAAAGTCTCAAAGGGGCTATCAAAGGATAAATCTGTTCAAGGTAGGCTTATATGGCTAAGTGGCTTATTCAAAAGAAATGCCTAGATCACTTCAATATGTGCATGTGAATATCAAGTATCAACAAGAAACAAGTCAAGTTCTAGAGTGCAAGTAATCAAGAGCGCAATTACACATGAAAGAATATTAGATGACATACAGCATTCCATCCACAATTAAGGCTCAAATTCTCACAAGGGACAAGTATATCACAATTGTTTCAACCTCTTAATTTTCAAAAGCAACTTGAAATACAGAAATGCATGGATTCACACCACAAGATATCAAGACTTAAGTGAATGAAAGTATGGGAGAAAATGCCCAAACCTAAGCAAAACCTAAAAGTCAAAGAAAAGCATGCATCAACAAAACCTACAACCTACAACCTACAATTGTCTACCCCCACACTTAAACTACACATTGTCCCAATGTAGCACAATCATAAAATCCAGACATACATATCAATCAATGGAATTGGACAAGTGCAATAAAAAGTAGAGATGAGAAATAAAAACTCCCTGATTCATGGAGGGAGGAAAGTGGGTTCAACCAATGAGTCCTCCTCCACAAGTTCATCCACTAAGGAAGGATTTGTGAGGAAAGGCTTGAGGCGATGCCCATTAACCTTGAAGCTCTTATCTAATGATTCACTTTTGATTTCTACAGCACCATAAGAAAACACATTAGTAACAACAAAAGGACCAATCCACCTAGAACGAAGCTTACCACTCATGAGTCCAAGCCTAGAGTTGTACAACAACAGTTTTTGACCAACCAAAAATTCCTTTCTAGAAATCAAGTTATCATGGAATCTTTTGGTCCTCTCTTTGTAGAACTTAGAGTTCTCATATGCTTATAAGCGGATCTCATCGAGTTCATTCAATTGGAGCTTTCTTTCTTCACCAGCTTGATCAAGAGCCAAGTTACAAGTTTTCACAGCCCAATATGCACGATGCTCTATCTCTAAAGGAAGATGACATGCTTTACCAAAGACAACCCGATAAGGGGACATTCCTATGAGTGTCTTGTACGCAGTCCTATGTGCCCAAAGAGCATCCTCAAGTCTGTTGTTCCAATCCTTTCTATTAGGCTGTACCATATTCTCCAAAATCCTATTTATCTCTCTGTTTGAAATCTCAGCTTGCTCATTACATTGGGGGTGATAAGGTGTGGAAACTCTATGAACAACCCCATATTTCTTGAGCATAGCTTGCATGGATCTATTGCAAAAATGGGTGCCTTGGTCACTAACAATGGCTCTGGGTATGCCAAACCTGCAAAAAATATGAGACCTAACAAACTCCATAACAACATTAGCATCATTAGTCCTGGTGGCCTTAGCTTCCATCCATTTAGAAACATAATCAACAGAAAGTAGAATATAGTAAAAGCCAAAAGAAACAGGAAATGGACCCATGAAATCAATACCCCAGACATCAAACACCTCGCAAAACAACATAGGTTGTTGAGGCATCTCTTGTCTCCAAGAAAGGGTACCACCTGCTCTCTGACACTGCTCACAAGTGCTACAAATCCTCCATGCATCTTTGAAGATGGTGGGCCAATAAAATCTAGAGTCAAGCACCTTTCATGCTGTCCTTTGGGTACCAAGATGACCACCCACAGCAGAAGAATGACAAAACTGAAGGACTGACTCAATTTCATGATTTGGAATGCATCTTCTAGTAACATGGCCAATACACAATCTCCACAAATAGGGATCATCCCAAACATAATATTTAGCATCACTCTTAAGTTTATCATTTTGAGCTCTAGATGCAAGTGGAGGAAAAACAGATGCAACCAAATAATTTACAATATTGGCAAACCAAGGGGTGGGGAAAGAAACAGAAATATTCAAAAGTTGTTCATCAGGAAAAACATCTCTGATAGGTATCATATCAACAACTCCTTCAATCCTGCTCAAGTGGTCAGCCACCAAATTTTGTGCTCCACTCCTGTCACGGATCTCCAAATCAAACTCTTGGAGCAAGAACATCCATCTAATCAACCTTGGTTTGGAATCAGCTTTCTTCAATGGGAACTTGAAAGCTGCATGGTCAGTGAAAACAACAATTCTAGAACCAAGCAAATACGACCAAAACTTATCCAGAGCAAATATAATAGCTAAAAGCTCTTTTTCAGTTGTGGTGTAATTTGCTTGTGCATCATCTAACGTCTTAAAAGCATAATAAATTACCCTAGACAGTTTGTCCACTTTTTGAGCAAGGACAGCCCCCAATGCATAATTAGAAGCATCCCATATCAACTCAAAAGGGACTGTCCAATCAGGTGCTTGGATGATAGGAGTGGTGGTCAAGGTTGTCTTGAGGCAATCAAATGCCTCCATAAATCTTTCATCAAAATCAAAGACCACCCCCTTTTTCAATAGGTTGGATAGTGGAAGAGCCTTCTTGCTAAAATCTTTAATGAACCTACGATAGAAACCTGCATGACCAAGAAAAGAACGAACCTCTCGCACGCAAGAGGGGTAAGGCAATTGTGAAATAACATCTATCTTGGCAGGGTCTACCCCGATTCCCCTGTTGGATATCACATGCCCTAAAATTATGCCTTGCTCTACCATGAAATGACATTTCTCGTAATTCAAAACAAGGTTAATTTCGATGCATTTATGAAGAACTCTATCCAGACTATCCAAACATGCATCAAATGAAGATCCATAAACTGTAAAATCATCCATAAACACCTCTATGCAATTCTCTAAAAAGTCACTGAAAATGCTCACCATACACCGCTGGAATGTACCAGGGGCGTTGCATAGGCCAAAAGGCATCCTCCTATAGGCAAAAGTGCCAAAGGGGCGGGTGAATATGGTCTTCTCCTGATCCTCAGGAGCAATATAGATCTTGAAGTACCCATAAAAACCATCAAGAAAACAGTAATGAGATTTACCTGTTAAGCGCTCAAGCATCTGATCAATAAATGGCAAAGGAAAGTGATCATTTCTTGTTGCTTGGTTTAGCCTCCTATAATCAATGTAGACTCTCCAACTATTCTGTACTCTCGTAGGAATCAACTCATCTCTCATTTCTCACCACTGTAACTCATGTCTTCTTTGGAACCACCTGAACTGGGCTCACCCAATGAATATCAGAAATGGGATATATAATCCCAGCTTGTAAAAGCTTTGTGACCTCTTTCTTCACAACCTCAAGGATGACTAGATTGAGTCTCCTTTGTGGTTGTCTCACTAGTTTAGCTCCATCTTCCAGGAGTATCCTATGCATGCACATAGATGGGCTAATACCAGGAATATCAGCTAAGGTCCAACCAATTGCCTTCTTATGCTTCTTCAGCACTTGCAATAACTTCTTCTCTTGATCAACATCAAGGGAGGTGGAAACAATAACATGAAGCTTCTCATCATCCTCTAAGTAAGCATACTTGAGGTTTTCAGGCAAAGGTTTAAGCCAATGATGTAAAAACCGTACCGGTCGGTTCAACCGGAAAACCGGTGAACCGAACCCCTAAGCGGTACGGTACAAATGTTGAACTGAACAAGTATCAAAACCGGTTAAAAACTAGTCAAAACCGTGAACCGTCCGGTTGACTAAACCATCCGGTTTATACACATATTATTTTTTGAAAAAAAAACTTAAAAACCTATTACAAGGTGACCCATCTTTCTAACACTTCAAGGCACGTGCTTCCGAGGCATACTTAGATTACACCTTTTGGTTCCTAATATTCGTGTGTAATCTTAGTGACATTTGTGTAATCTTGGAGTATTGTCTGAACATAGGATTTGGTGGAAAAATATAATATCGATATAGACAACCTTGACTCAATATATATATATAATAAGTAGGTATGTCCGGTTTAACCGGCATGCGGTTTAATTACTGAACCATCAGTGGAACCACTGTACCACATACCAGTACCCTGACCGGTTTTATAACCGGTACGGTTTTAACAACACTAGTTTAAGCTCCAATACAGGTGCCTGCAAAACAGATGGAACCAAATTAGTAGACATAGATTCTGCAGCTTGCACCTGGACAAGTAAATCAAATTGTTGTATGATGTCTGCAGCAATTGGGTTAGTGCAATATGATTCTACAACATTTGGATCAACAGAAATATGCAGAAACTCATCAATACAAGAATTACACATTTCAGAATCAGTGCATGTATGACAAGTGTATGAGTCTATCAATGACATAGAATCAAAATCATTAA